>NW_015171543.1:38911-49221 GCF_001447785.1 Gekko japonicus
AGCAGGGGGCACAGGGACTCTGCCATAGTTTTAGCCAACTCGGTGGTTCCTTCCGGTCGTGGGCTCTCTGCTAGTTTCATTTTTAAAAGTTTCTCCTTCTCCGTCCTCTTCCCCGCCATCTTTATCAGTTGTTTACTTTCGCCAAACTTTTAAAAGTCTCTGAATATGCACTTACACGCTCTTACGCGCCTTGGTAAATCTTTCCAACAGTTTTTACTGCTTTTTCTTCCGCTCCCCCCCCCGCTCTCACTTAGAAGTTTATGCGCATGGCAGGGGCCCCTCCCCCTGCTCGCTTTACTCTCTGGTCAATGAGGTGAGGGAGCTTTCTTTTAGCTTAGTAAAAAGCTGTCTATTCCAACTCACGTTCATATTTGGTCATCCGACCTTGCTTTGCCTTCGGTTTTAACCACTCAATCTCCCACGCTTGTCCCAGTCAGCGCCACTAATTCCATACGGACACTCGGCAGAGGGACCATAGGGATGGAGAAGCGCCTCGATTTCCCAGCATCACGCTGGCAAAGAGGCGACCTCTCGAGAGTCCCTTGGCCAGGAGCCTTTCGCCAGGCTCCTGGGGGGGTGCGATGCCTCGCAGAATTAGTAGGGTTGCCACCTCCGTGCTGAGAAATTCCTGATTTGGAAGTGGAGCCTGGGGAAGGGTGTGACCTCAGCAAGGTATAATGCCAGAGAGTCCACCTTCCAAAGCAGCCATTTGCTCCAGCAGAACTGGTCTTTGTAGTCTGGAGATCAGTTCTGATTCCCGGAGATCTCCTGGTCCCACCTGGAAGGTGGCAAGCTTAAGATTTACAGCCATTGGTCTCTATTAAAGTCAATGGGCTAAGAAGGATATAACTCCATTTAGGATGGCACTGTTGGTCTGTCGCAGCACAAAACCCAAGAATCTTATGACACGTTACAGTTAACACATTACAGTTAGTCTGCAGAATGTCACGAGACAATTTGTTATTTCCACTGGGTAATTTTTCTCTGTCCTTTCATCAGGATCATGCTGATAGCAGAACCACTTGCCCTCTGAACAGTAATCTATGCAGGGGAAATGCAGGCAGGGCTTTCTCAGACAGGGGAGCCGTGCTTTTCCTGACAGAAGAGCGACGTTTGCCTCTAATTTCAATTCCGAAAAAAGTGAGCCTCAGCTATCAGAAGTTTGGGAAACAGTGGCCTAATTTATATCGTTTCCCCTTTATCCCTTCCTTCCCCTGACAAGCAATTACTGACCCAGGCAAAGGGCCAGCCCACAGAGCCTCCGCAGCAGAGCTGTCTGCTTTAAATCCTGGCCATAAAAAATAGCAGGTGAAGTGCACTGCAGCAGGGAACCAGAACAAGGCTCGGATTGAAAAACACCAGGAGTGCAGGCTGCCTGACTCGAACTGTTCCAGAACCACCTTCCTCCTAGCTATAAGCTGATAATTAGAAACACTCCATAGCCAAAAGAATTCAAGAATAAAGTATCTATTTTCTGTAAGTACTTCTAAAAAAACACACAAGCAACTGTACAGGCCTGCTACGCTAGCTCCAGGAAAGAACGCTCCATGGTGGAGGTTTGAAATCTGAATCAATTATCTGAGAATACCTTTCATGTGTGTGTGTGGCTGACCAGGTATTTCTAATAGGGGTACTTTCTTAATTAAGTCTCTAGTGGAAATAGAAGGGTGTTGGATTTTTTTTAGTTAACTGGCATCGCTCAGGCTGATGGTGAAGTATTTGCACCTGTAAGCTATATTTTGTCCTGGAAAGCAAAAATGTTGCTTAATTGGTGCCAACTGTTTACAGGAGAATTATTGAATTTCCTTCCCATTGAAATGTTCCCAAGGCAGGGTAACTAAGTCCTGATATAAATCATAGCCTCTCTTAGTTAACTGATGTGTTTCCCCTTCTAAACAGCAAACATCTACGTAGCTGAATTTTCCTTCTACTACGTTGTACAACATTATGATGAATACCAGGGGGAAAAGGTTAATTGCGCTGGCAACTTTTTATTCTCCCAAATGGAGGCACGGTACTCAAAACCACCAAAACAAAGCTCCAGGCTCATTTTCTTAAGATTTCTTTTTCTTTCTGTAAACAGGTTTTTTAAAAAAGAAAGAAAGAAACCTGTACTCTTCAGGATTACATTTGATTGAAAAATCACTTCTCCTTTTTGCCTCATAGTAGTAACATGAATAATTGTTCTCTATGCAAAAGTGGAGCTGCTGTGGCTCAAGTGGTTAAGAAACTGAACTGCAGGCTGTGGAAGGCCGGTAGTTCAGCAGTTCGAAACCCGAGTGTGCCGCATGACGGAGTGAGCTCCCGTCTCTAGTTCCAGCTCCTGCCAACATAGCAGTTCAAAAGCAAGAAATTGCAAGTAGATAAATAGGTACCACTTCAGTGGGAAGGTAACAGTGTTCCGTGCGCCTTGGTGTTTAGTCATGCCAGCCACATAACCACAGAAATGTCTTTGGACAGCGCTGGATCTTCGGCTTTGAAATGGAGATGAGCACCGCAACCCTAGAGTCGGATTCGACTGGCTTTCGAGCAAGGGAACCTTTACCTTTACCATGCAAAAGTTAAAGCTGTTCTTGCCATAAAGGGGGTGGGGTATCATAATTCCTAGTTTACTATCATCATGACACCTGTAAAACCTGTGAATGTTCACTTTTTTAAGGTATTTGGATCAAACTCTACTGTTTGTAATCTATTCACATGTGCCACTTGAAGCCTTTCTAGACCCTCTCCCACTACTAGAGTATATTTGAAAACCGGGCAGTTTTGAATGTGTTTCTATGTTTTTTTCAACTGATTGATAGCCATGCAGCAAAACTGTTACACAGCCTTCCTGTGTTGTACAATGCATATGTGACTTCAAGCACCTCATGGTTTCCAGAATAAGGAGTAGTGTTCCAGAATTGTTCTGTAACTGGAAAATACTTTATGTTATAAGACAGGTTCAGATTGTATCTCAAAGCCCATTTCCTTCGGAAGAGTTCAATTTATTTCTGTTGAGCTACTCTTATATAGGTAACCTGGGGGCTGGGCCAACAGAAGGTTAACTTGACATCTCCTATTGACTCGCTTTCTTTCTCATGAGATGTGTATGTATCTTCCAGCTTCAGAGAAAGCTACTTCAGTGGCTACTTCAGTGGCAACAAAACAGATTTGATTGTACTTCCTTATAACGATATTTGATTTTTTTAAAAATCCCTCTTTATATCTCAGAGGGGGGGGGGGCTAGTCCTTCCTGTTCTAACACTCTCAGAAGTGATCCACAAAATCATTTTTCTTCTACATTTTCAACCCAGCTGGGCTGAATTGTTCACTCAGATTTCAGGTCAACATTGATAAGACTGTGTAACTCTGGATATACAGAATGTGGGTTGACCCTAGGGATACCAGCCTCCAGGTGGGGCCTGGGGATCCCCCAGAATTACAGCTTATCTCCAGACTATGGAGAATGGTTCCCCTGGAGAATATTGATGCTTTGGAGAATGGACTCTATGGCATTGTACCCCACTGAGGTCCCTGTCCTCCCCAGGCTCCATCCCCAGGGGGACCTGACAACCCCAATGGACCAAGAATTAGGGCATGAACTCATAACTATTCATAAGACAGCTTCAACAATTCAGGAGATTGCTTCAATGTGTACAGAGTCTGCTGAACTTGATTGGGAGAGAAAAAGAGACTGGAGGGAAATGGCTGTCATTCGACCCTTTTGCACAGACAATGCAGTTAAATCCCTGAAGGAATTCATTTTATGAAAGGAGGGGAACATGTACAGTGCAAGTGATGAGCATGTACAGTGCAAGTGATGCACTGTATTCTTGGTGCTTGGGGGGAGGCAACAGTGGGAGGGCATCTAGTGTCCTGGCCCCACTGCTGGACCTCCTGATGGCATATTTTGGCCACTGTGTGACAGAGTGTTGGACTGGATGGGCCATTGGCCTGATCCAACATTGGCTTCTCTTATGTTCTTATGTATTTTGTATTATGGAGAAAAGGATTTTTTCCCATTGTGTCCCATTATAAAATATATATGGGGCAGTTGTGTGCATCACGATGGGAATTGTCTTCCTAGTCTAAGTGTTTCAGTATTAAAGAATATGCAATACCCGTGCTTAAATATAGACCTAACTCAAGACTGCATCTATTCTAGACTTTTGGGGGTTTCCCTAGTATTCAGTTTGCTTTCCAATAGAGTGAGGATTGTTGTTTTTTATCATACCTCCTCAGCCATTCCTTTGCCTCCCAGGAGGAGAACGAGGGGTACACTTTGTGGAATTATTCTGTCACATAAATCTGGGTGGTCTTGGCACAGAATTGGCACAGAAAGAGGAGTCCTGGCAAGTGCCTTTTCTCCCACCCACCACTGCAACTGTATAACAGGCTAGTGTTAGCTGGTGAAAGTCTACTTTCTTTGCAGTTGGAGGCACAAAAAATGTCTCCATTATTTAAGTTTGTCGACAGTACTGAGAATGGGAAAGCAATGCTGTTTTAAACCCATTCTGGGAGATTTGGGATACATCCCTTTTCCCTCACGGGGAAACATTTGCAGATATTACATTGGTGTTCTGTTCAGGAGCCCGCCAGTGGCGTACTTCCAGAATGAAAGTTGTGTGATCACCATATTATGTAAATATGACAATGTGCAAATCTTCAATGTGGGTACAGCTCCCAGTCAAGTAGAACAGAAGATTCAGAAACTAGCCAGAAGCAGAGCTGACTCAGGTGAGCTCTGAGAAGGAGCAGGAGATCGAGCTGCTAGAGGGTGAGTGGGTTTTTTTTACTTACTTTCAGCTGAGGTGATTTAGCTGAGAGGGTACTGTGTGGAGGACTGTGTTTAGGAGTGTGTGGGCGAGTTGTGAGTTGTTGCAGAGTCCTGGCTGCCTGAGATGAGGTGTGAAAGGGTCATTGTTTGACTGTAATTGAGTGACGGTTAATTTGCATAACTTTTGGCCACACCCTTTACTGAGGGGAAGCTTCTATTTAAGGAAGCACCTAGCCAGAAGCAGAGCTGACCCAGATGAGCTCTGAGAAGGAGCAGGAGATCGAGCTGCTAGAGGGTGAGTGGGTTTTTTTTACTTACTTTCAGCTGAGGTGATTTAGCTGAGAGGATACTGTGTGTGGGTGAGTTGTGAGGTGTTGCAGAGTCCTGGCTGCCTGAGATATGGTGTGAAAGGGTCATTGTTTGACTGTAAGTGAGTGACTGGGTGAATTTGCATAGCTGCTGGCCACACCCTTTGCTGAGGGGAAGCTTCTATTTAAGGCAGCACTTTGCCAGAGGCACAAGCCTCTGGCACGAGCCAAAGGGTTAGAGCCAAAGGGTGCAAGGAGCTCCTGGTTCTCAGGGAATGTGTTTGCTCCCTTGAGGCCAAGGAGAAGCAGAGACAGTCCATTAGGCACATGGAGAAGACTCTCGGGGACTTGCTAGGTATGTCCCACTCTGGTTATGGCAGCCCCGTCGCTGCCAGGGATGGTTGGAGGTGGAAATGCTATGGGTTGAAATAGTGGGCCCAAAAGGAAGCTTAACACTGGGAGTTTATCATCGCCCACCAGATCAAAAGATAGAAGAGGATTATAAAATGATGAATGAATTAAAGATAGCAGCTAGACAAAAAAACTGTGTCGTAATAGGTGATTTTAACTACCCACCCATTGATTGGGTCAACATGTGTTCTAGTTGGGAAAAAGATATTGAGTTTCTAGACACTCTTAATGACTGTGCTATGGAGCAGATGGTTACGGAAGAGGGAGAGGCGATCCTGTATTTGGTCCTAAGTAACGCCCAAGACCTGGTGAGTGATGTAAAAGTGATTGCACCACTTGGGAACAGTGTTGTTGTTCAGTCGCACAGTCGAGTCCGACTCTTCACGACCCCATGGACCAGCTCCCGCCAGGCCCTCCTGTCTTCCGCCGTCCTCTGAAGTTGGCTCAATTTCATGTTCGTTGCATCGATGACACTGTCCAACCATCTCATCCTTTGCCGTCCCCGTCTTCTTTGACCTTCAATCTTTCCCAGCATCAGGGTCTTCTCCAGTGAGTGCTCCCTTCTCATTTGGTGGCCAAAGTATTTGAGCTTCAGTTTCATTATCTGGCCTTCCAGGGAACAGTCAGGGTTGATTTCTTTGAGGATTGACTGATTTGTTCTTCTTGCAGTCCAAGGGACTCTCAAGAGTCTCCTCCAGCACCATAGTTCAAAAGAATCTATTCTTCGGCGCTCGGCCTTCCTTATAGTCCAACTCTCACAGCCATACATGACTACTGGGAATACCATTGCTTTGACCATGCGGACTTTTGTTGGCAGGGTGATGTCTCTACTTTTTATCATGCTGTTTAGGTTCGCCATCACTTTCCTCCCAAGGAAATCTTTTAATTTCATGGCTGCTGTCACAGTCTGCGGTGATCTGGGATCCCAGGAACGTGAAGTCTGTCACTACTTCCACGACTTCCCCTTCTATTTGCCAAGGAGTGATGGGGCCGGATGCCATGATCTTAGTTTTTTTGATGTTGAGCTTCAAGCCCACTTTTGCGCTCTCCTCTTTTACCCTGAGCAAGAGGCTCTTGAGGTCCTCTTCACTTTCTGCCATCAGAGTGGTATCGTCTGCATATCTGAGGTTGTTGATCTTTTCCCCAGCAATCTTAATTCCCGCTTGTGATTCATCCAGGCCAGCATTTCGCATGATGTACTCTGCATATATATTAAATAAGCAAGGTGACAATATACATCCTTGTCGTACTCCTTTTCCTATGCTAAACCAATCAGTTGTTCCATATCCGGTTCTAACTGTCGCTTCTTGGCCCTTATACAGGTTTCTCAAGAGACATGTGAGGTGGTCTGGTACTCCCATCTCTTTAAGGACCTGCCATAGTTTGTTGTGATCCACACAGTCAAAAGCTTTAGCATAGTCAATGAAGCAGAAGTAGATATTTTTCTGGTACTCTCTTGCTTTCTCCATAATCCAGCGAATGTTGGCAATTTGATCTCTAGTTCCTCTACCTCTTCGAAACCCAGCTTGTACTTCTGGTAGTTCTCTATCCACGTACTGTTGAAGCCTAGCTTGTAGGATCTTGAGCATGACCTTGCTAGCGTGTGATATGAGTGCAATTGTGCGATAGTTTGAACATTCCTTGGCATTGCCCTTCTTTGGGATTGGAATGTATACTGATCTTTTCCAATCCTGTGGCCACTGTTGCGTTTTCCAAATTTGCTGGCAAATGGAGTGCAGAACTTTAACAGCATCATCTTCTAAGACTTTGAATAGCTCAGCTGGAATACCATCACCTCCACTAGCTTTGTTGTTAGTAATGCTTTCTAAGGCCCATTTAACTTCACATTCCAGGATGTCTGGCTCGAGGTCAGTGATTATACCGTCGTGGTTGTCAAGGACATCGAGGTCTTTCTTGTATAGTTCTTCTGTGTATTCTTGCCATCTTTTCCTAATCTCTTCTGCTTCTGTTAGGTCCCTACCGTTTTTGTCCTTTATCATGGCCAGCTTTGCATGGAACGCTCCCTTGATTTCTCCAATTTTCTTGAAGAGATCTCTAGTCCTTCCCATTCTATTGTTTTCTTCTATTACTTTGCACTGTTCATTCAGGAAGGCCTCCTTATCTCTCCTTGCTGTTCTCTGGAAATCTGCGTTCAGTTGGGTAAATCTTTCCTTTTCGCCTTTGCCTTTCGCTTTCCTTCTTTCCTCTGCTATTTGTAAAGCCTCATCAGAAAGCCACTTTGCTTTCTTACATTTCTTTTTCTTTGGGATGGTGGTGATTGCTGCCTCCTGTACGATGTCACGAACCTCTGTCCATAGTTCTTCAGGCACTCTATCTATCAAATCCAGACCCTTGAATCTATTCTTCACCTCTACTGTATATTCATCAGGGATGCGATCTAGGTCAAACCTGAATGGCCTCGTGGTTTTCCCAATTTTCTTCAGTTTAAGTCTGAATTTTGCAATGAGTAGCTCATGATCTGAACCACAGTCAGCTCCAGGTCTTGTTTTTACTGACTGGATAGAGCTTCTCCATCTTTGACTGCAAATTATATAGTCAATCTGATTTCGGTGTTGCCCATCTGGTGATGTCCATGTGTAGAGTCGCCTCTTAGGTTGTTGGAAAAGGGTGTTCGCTATGACCAGTGTGTTCTCTTGACAAAACTCTGTTAACCTTTGCCCTGCTTCATTTTGCTTTCCAAGGCCAAACTTGTCTGTTATTCCAGTTACCTTTTGACTTCCTACTTTAGCATTCCAGTCCCCTATGATGATGAGGACATCATTTTTTGGTGTTAGTTCTAGGAGGTGTTGTAGGTCTTCATAGAACCGGTCCACTTCAGCCTCTTCTGCATCAGTGGTTGGGGCATACACTTGAATTACTGTGATGTTGAATGGTTTGCCTTGGAATCGGACAGAAATCATTCTGTCATTTTTGAGATTGTATCCCAGTACTGCCTTTTGCACTCTCTTGTTGACTATAAAGGCCACACCATTTTTTCTACGAGATTCCTGGCCACAGTAGTAGATATAATGGTCTTCTGAGTTAAATTCGCCCATTCCTGTCCACTTTAGTTCACTGATTCCTAGGATATCGATGTTCAGTCTTGCCATCTCATTTTTGACCACGTCAAGCTTACCTTGATTCATAGATCTTACATTCCAGGTTCCTATGCAGTATTGTTCTTTGCAGCATCGGACTTTCCTTTCACCATCAGACACATCCACAACTGAGCGTCCTTTCGGCTTTGGCCCAGCCGCTTCACTCTTTCTGGGGTTACTTGTACTTGTCCTCTGCTCTTCCTCAGTAGCATATTGGACACCTTCCGACCTGAGGGGCTCATCTTCCGGCGTCATATCTTTTAGCCTTTTGATACTGTCCATGGGGTTTTCTTGGCAAAAATACTGGAGTGGGTTGCCATTTCCTTCTCCAGGTGGATCACGCTTGGTCTGAGTTCTCTGCTGTGGCCTGTCCGTCTTGGGTGGCCCTTCACGGCATAGCCCACAGCTTCATTGAACTGCGCAAGCCCCCTCGCCACGACAAGGCAGTGATCCATGAGGGGCCACAAGTGATGGGCCACTACATAAAAGTGCCTAACATCTGGTGACACTCTGGACAAAACTCTATGGTAGAATTAGCTTCAAACCATAGAGTTTTGCCCCCAAAACAGAGTGTAGCCCCCACGATGTCACCAATATGTGTATGTCACTTTCGGGTGATGTAGGCACGTCACTGACATCCCTGACGTGTACGTCACCTGGAGGGGGCATAGGAACGTCACGCTTCTTCCCTCCCCTCTCTTCGAGCCTCCTTGTAAGTCCACCGCCGGCTTGTGGGCCAGACTTGGCAACCCTACTTTTCTCGTAGGGCTTGGTCCCCAGGCCCCTGATCATCCTTGATCCCGGTCAAACGAGCGGGATGATCCACTGCCAAAAGGAGGCAAATTAGAGCCGGAGCAAAAAGAACCGCGGGAGTGCAATCTGACGTGCCCCCACGGCTCTATGCTCTGGCAGCTGATCAAATGTTGTGCAGCAAACCGGCAGTAGCACAGTTGTGCGCATGCGTGGGATGGGGAACGGCGCTGGCTGCGACGGGCTACCAGCGCTTCCCCGACCAGACGCCTGGAGTTGCCGCACATCATCCGGAAGGTAGTGCTCTGTTGCTAGTACCTTTTAAATGTGCATTTTCGGGCCGAAGGGACGGATCGGGGATGGGTGCGTGATGCTTCCCAGATGTTGCGGTGTGCTTGATGCGCCCCCGATCTGTCCCTCTTGCGGGGCAAATCCTCCTGTGTGACCGGGGCCCTCATTGCTCTCTTCTGTTTGGAGGCTAAGGCCTTCTACGGCTGTTACCTGCTAGCACTGAAACCTCTGAATATGGAGGTTCTCATTAGTCACTATGGCTAGTAGTTATTGACAGACCACTCCTCCGTGAATCTCTCTAACCCACCTTTAAAGCCACCTGTGCACAGGGTCATCACTATATCCACTACTAACTCCAAACCAGTGGCACCAATGGTCCAAACAAGATAGGACCAGGCCAGACAGGACTCTGAAAGAATATTCAACCCCTTGCCTTGCTTTCATCTAACAGGGGGGGGGGAACCTTACTCCCCCAATACCTTGGTAAATTTTTTCCTCCCTATTTCTTTCTTTCTTTCTTTTTGCCCAAGGAACTTTTCAAAGAGTCGGGAGAGATAAGAGGAAGCAGGCAGGCATCTATCACATGTCATCCTTATCAGTTCTAGAATGGCTGCTTGCTTAACAAGACTGAAGGAGATTCATTTTTTCCCAGCAGGCTGCCAAGGTGGGTGGAAGTCAAAACCGTATTCATTAACC
>NW_015171543.1:49524-53052 GCF_001447785.1 Gekko japonicus
TCTTGGAGTCGTAGTAGATAACACAATGAAAATGTCAAGACACTGTGTGACTGCAATAAAAAAGGCCAACACTATCCTGGAGAGTATTAGGAAGGAAATTGAAAACAAATCAGTCAGTATCATAATGCCCCTGTATAAATCGATGGTACGTCCTCATTTGGAGTACTGTGTACAGTTCTGGTCACCACACCTCAAAAAGGATATTATAGCATTGGGAAAAGTGCAGAAAAGGGCAACTCGAATGATAAAAGGGTTGGAACACTTTCCCTATGAAGAAAGGTTAAAGCGCTTGGGGCTCTTTAGCTTGGAGAAATGACGGCTGAGGGGTGACATGATCGAGGTTTATAAGATTATGCATGGGATAGAGCAGGTCAAGAAAGAAGTACTTTTCTCCCTTTCTCACAATACAACAACTCGTGGGCACTCCATGAAATTGCTGAGTGGTCGGGTTAGAACAGATAAAAGGAAGTACTTCTTCACCCAAAGAGTGATTAACACATGGAATTCACTGCCACAGGAGGTGGTGGTGGCTACAAGCATGGACAGCTCCAAGAGGGAA
The DNA here is from genome assembly GCF_001447785.1 of Gekko japonicus. Taxonomy (NCBI): domain Eukaryota; kingdom Metazoa; phylum Chordata; class Lepidosauria; order Squamata; family Gekkonidae; genus Gekko; species Gekko japonicus. The sequence continues at coordinate 50,084 of NW_015171543.1, forward strand.
CTGGATAAACATATGGAGCAGAGGTCCATCAGTGGCTATTAGCCACAAGGTATAGATAGGAACTCACAGGCTGGGGCAGGTGATGCACTGTATTCTTGGTGCTTGGGGGGGGCAACAGTGGGAGGGCTTCTAGTGTCCTGGCCTCACTGATGGACCTCCTGATGGCATCTGGTATTTTTGGCCACTGTGTGATGGGCCATTGACCTGATCCAACACTGACTTCTCTTATGTTCTTATGTTCTGAGGGTTTTGGTCCACACAAATGGTAGATGTATCCCATGAGGAAACCATGTATTGTCCTGTTCACTTGATTCAGCGATCATGCTTCCAAAAACACACCACTGGTGGGCTCCTGCTCTGCCTAAATAGAATGCTGAGGTCTGCGGTTGCCTATTGTGTCGTCTGGCCTGTGTGGAAGTTCCACAAATCTCTCTTTACCATTCAGTATGCAGGATCTATTATTCAACAGCTGCATTTGATATTTGAACAGTGTGCGGTTCTAAGGGAAAGACCCCTAACTTGAACTTCTCATTTTCATTCATGTGCAAAAGCAGCCAGCGGAAAGAATTTGATGGTTTAAAAGAGGTCATGAGGAAAAAGGCAACTTGGGCTTACGAGCCACACCATTATGCTAATTCATTTCCCGGGCTTCCTTTGCTTGTGGCTGCCTCTCTGTTTCAAAAGAGTGTTGGGGTTTTGCCGCCATGCTGTGTAATCTGATGGGGGAAGCATATTTCTTCCAGCGCTTTGTAATAATGAATCTAACCCTGGAGACGAGAGAGAGGTTTATGCTGTAAATAGCTTTCAAAGATGGGATTGGACTATGCACTTTAATTTTTCATCTCTGGAAGGCTTCATATGAAGTAAGGGAAGTCTACTACAGAAGTTGAATTTTAGAAAAGCTAATGAGCCTTGGGCTCATAGATTTCTAGCGTTGTTCTTCCGCAGACCTAGCCAAATGCACAGTGTTTGACTTTGCAGGACTGGACAGAGATGACTAGTGGTTCATTTAAAGTCCCGATCTTCACCGTATCCATGCATTGCAGAAATATCTGTGATATTTTGCATTAACTGCCTTGCAGCATCATATGAAGGGGTGGAGTGGGTTAACGACAGATGCAATATGCTTTGTATTATTACGACCTTCTGCTCAAACACATAGAAATGAATGGAGCTGTGCAAGGTACATTCTGTATCTTTTTGTATGTGTTCATTTCAATTGGGGACTGTACCTTTTTGTATGTGTTCATTTCAATTGGGGAATTAATTAATTAATCATCACATGGCATTTTGTGTAGAATAGCCAGGAGATCCTAAGATTCTCTGGCAGTCAGAAGTTCTAGCTCTTTTAGTGTTATGCACCACTAGGTGACAAGCTAGACTTGTTTTCAAGGCAAAAAGATGTTTCACAGGTGGTTTGCCATTGCCTCCCTTGGTGTCACGACCCTGGTATTCCTTGGAAGTGGGTGGCCCTTCAATTGGGATCCCCCCCCCCAAGTGGGTGTGAGGTTGATTGCATCCTGTGGACCTTAATTATGATCTCTCAGTTTGCCATTCTGGGTAAGTCTGCTAAACCAGTGTGGTGTAGTGGTTAGAGTGCTGGACTAAGATCTGGAAGGCTCTGCATTGAAAGATGACTGAGTCACCTTGGGTCAATCACTCTCTCTCAGCCTAACCTACTAACAGGGTTATTGTTGAGAAGATAACATGGAAGCGAGAGAACAATGTTATGAGCCACTTTTGATTCCCCACTTGGGGATCTCCCACTTGGCAGAAAATCAGGAAATATATATTAAAAAATCGTATTTGTGGCACCCCGGGCTATTGGCAGCCCTGGACAAGATTGCAGCCATGCATCCTGATCCTCCGCATGCTTACTCAGGCATGAGACATCTGTAGTGTTTACTTTCAGGAGCACGTGGATTGGGGAAATGTTATTTTGCTCTTTGACAGAATGTGGAGCAAGTGCTAGGGCAGGCACGAAGGGAGAGCTGATTGTCGGTTGACAAAATTTCTTTTAAGCAAAAGTTCTGGAGTGAAACATAATTAACAGTGTTCATTTGTGAGTACAGAAGCTCTTCTTTCTTTCAGAAGTTGGGCTATATTAACCCTGCCAGCCTGGCCAGCTTCCAGCTCAGGCAATTACACTGTTTCTGCTGTGGCAAAAAAAATATATCCCCGGATAACGTGTTCTTCATCCCGCCATCTCCCAAGTCTGATGAATAGCACTGCTAGTGCTATTACATGGTTGTCGAATTCCAACCCAGAGGTCCTTGAATTTACATTATAAATGAAGTGTGTATAGTTTGTAATTTTGTAGAGCACTCTGGAGCCTGTGAGTGGCACTGTGCAGACTGGTACATAGATGTGTTTGATGCGCCACACTTGACTTAGCAGGAGGATGAGAAAATGTAAAGGTGAATTGCCAAACATAAGGATTCTACAGGGTTTGCCACCTTTCTGCCTATGGGAATGATTCGGCAGACAGATCATTACTTGATTACATTTAATGACAAATGGGCCTACTACCCGCAGCTGAGTAAGACCCTGTAACAAGACAGAACATGGTGGCAATGATCTGTATTTCTTATATGGAACAAAATGGGAATTGTTTTAAAGATTGACCAAATCCTTGAGAAATTGTGGCCGGAGCACCCAGTATGTAGAGTCCAGTGGCAAAACTTTGTGTGAACTGTATCAGTTGTGTGTACTTTACCATTGTGAACCGTACCAGTCTGTACCAGAGCACCCAGTTTGGAGAATCCAGTGGCAAAGAGTGGACTGTACTAATTCAAGGTGCCAGGAGGCAGAAGGGGATGAATGTTTGTATGTTTTTAAAAAATACCCTGTAGGCTGCCAGCATGCTTCTAGAGTGGCAGCATCCTGTTTCACAAAGTGGCCAGTGGAATGCCCCCAAACACGGTTAAGCAGGACATGGGGCCAATCCCTTCTCCTGTTGTTCCACCCTA
>NW_015171543.1:54012-54359 GCF_001447785.1 Gekko japonicus
GAAATTAAAGGCCAGTCAGTCTGACTTCGATACCGGGTAAGTTGGTGGAAACTATTATTAAGGAAAGAATTAATAGGCACATAGATGAACAAAACCTATTGAGGAAGACTCAGCCTGGGTTCTGTAAGGGAAGATCTTGTCTCACTAACCTGTTAGTGTTCTTTGAGAAGATATTGTTTACCTTGACTTCCAGAAAGCTTTTGATAAAGTTCCTCATCAAAGGCTCCGAAGTAAGCTCAAAAATCAAAACCTGGCTAATTAATAGAAAACAGAGAGTGAGTATAAATGGGCAATTCTCTAAGTGGAGGGTGGTAAGCAGTGGGGTACCGCAGGGATCAGTACTTGGT
>NW_015171543.1:54510-55164 GCF_001447785.1 Gekko japonicus
GGAGCAGAGGTCCATCAGTGGCTATTAGCCACAAGGTATAGATAGGGGCTCTGGGGCAAGTGATGCTCTGTCTTCTTGGTGCTTGGGAGGGGTCAACAGTGGTAGGGCTTCTAATGTCCTGGCCCCATTGGTGGACCTCCTGATGGCACCTGGTATTTCTGGCCACTGTGTGACACAGAGTGTTGGACTGGATGGGCCTTTGGCCTGATCCAACATTGGTGTTTCTTATGTTCTTAGGGGCTCTGGAGCAAGTTATGCTCTGTCTTCTTGGTGCTTGGGGGGGGTCAACAGTGGGAGGGCTTCTAATGTCCTGGCCCCTCTGCTGGACTTCCTGATGGCACCTGGTATTTTTGGCCACTGTGTGACAGAGTGTTGGACTGGATGGGCCATTGGCCTGATCCAACATTGGTTTCTCTTATGTTCTTATGAGGTGGGTTGCCATTGCCTTCCTCTGCAGAGCCTTCTTTGGAGTGATGTTCTGTCTTCTTGGTGCTTGGGTGGGGGTCAACAGTGGGAGGGCTTCTAATGTCCTGGCCCCTCTGCTGGACTTCCTGATGGCAACTGGTATTTGTGGCCACTGTGTGAAAGAGTGTTGGACTGGATGGGCCATTGGCCTGATCCAACATTGGCTTCTCTTATGTTCTTATAAGTGGG
>NW_015171543.1:55223-85098 GCF_001447785.1 Gekko japonicus
CTCTGCTGGACTTCCTGATGGCAACTGGTATTTGTGGCCACTGTGTGACAGAGTGATGGACTGGATGGGCCTTTGGCCTGATCCAACATTGGCATCTCTTATGTTCTTATGAGCTGCAGCCCAAGTTTTAATTGTGGCTCTGGGTAAGCTGGCTAAACAATGAAGGGCTCTGTTAGGATTTCTGTTTTTTTCTTTTCTTATTCTGAATAAAGTTGTAATTTGCTTACTCAAGAAAGCGCTCAGATATCCCTATAGGGTTGTGGCATCTTATAGCATGGATCCTACCACTCCACTCAGCAATGTTTGAAGTCTTCCTCCACCAACTCAACAATGCAGTCATGGGCAGCCTCACACCCTTCTAAGTACGTTTAAGTCAGGTCTGCACTGTTAGTGTCTCTTCCACTGGAAGAAGATCCATTTAAATTAGAGGAAGGCTCCTTAAAGTGGAGAAAGGCCTCACCATGCAGAGTGATAAGCTGCATGCCACTATGATATGGTCCCGGATCCTAGTTTTCTTGTCTGGCGACAAGGCTACCAGATGTCCCAAACCAGCCATGCTGTTGTTGTTTTTTGAGTCCCTTTGCAACCTTCCCTACAATTGATCTATGGATTCAGCACAATAACTGTTGCAGATTCTTGAAAGGGGGGGGGATCTCATCTGGAAAGGCTTTTATATAACTCAAGCAATTTGTACTGCAGATATGCTGGCCAGCTGCAGGTCAACTAGAAGTTAACAGAAGTGTCCAGGTTGTGCTCTTAAAAATTCATGCTAGAGTGCTGGGGAACTTGATGATGGATTTCTATGGAGAGGGCAAAATGTAGAGCTTTACGTAAGTTGATAGAATTACCTTCTCATTTGCACTTTCAGTGCAGTTCTTCTAATGTAACTCTTTTTTTCAAGTTTTTATTTAAGGATTTTTCTATATGTATATGTACAACAAATGACTTATATCTTAGATCTCTTAAAAATACAGAGGGTCTCCCAACAACTTACAATTCATATTTCATCTACATAATGTATTGTTTTCTTAACAAAATAAAAATAAAAATTTAGCCCAACCACTCATAGAATCTTGACCATAAATCTTCAAAAGTATCTTCACCTTTTTCTTTTAACAGAGTTGTCAGTTTGTCCATTTCTGCAATATCTAATAATTTCTGTATAATTTCTTCCCTGGAAGGCATTTTTTCTAATTTCCAAAATATGGCAAATAAAATCCTCGCTGCAGTCACTATGTGTATAATCTGGTATTTGTCTGGTTAATTATACATCTCTGGGATAGTATTTCGTAAGAATAGCTCCTAATGCAACTCTTCTAAGTTTGCAATGTTTACTTACTGCTGAAACTGCCAGTATTAAGTGGCTGAGTTATGCAGTGTGACTGTTACCACATTGCTGGAAGATAATAAAATGGCATCACCTTCTTTTAAAGAAGGGCCATCAGCCACTTATCCAGTTATTATTTGACAGGTGATGTAATGTCCCCCTTTGGCTGTGGGTTCCCAGGCTAGAGTACTCAGGCACTCGTTCTCAGGTCCATTCAGCAGAGACAAGCTGGCTCAATACATCAACCCTGTATTTGCAAGGGAACAACTCACACAACCAACAACTACTGCTAACATACAAAACTGGAAAACTGAAACTAGAGCTCCATTTAATAGGACCAAACAAATTAACACAGATATGGGGGAGCAGACTGTTCCATTACATATATACAATAAATATACCATGTCCCCCTTCTTTACTTTGATGTGGTCGGTACAACCCAAATACTACAAAAATGTGGAGTCAGAGGTTGCTAGCACTTGACTCACTGTTGGGGTTTGCCTTTACCGCCAGCCCATCACATAGTTCTTAAATCTAGCAGGCAACCTGACTGCCCACCTGCTCTTTGTTCATACACCTTCATCTGGGGGGGGACTCATCAAGCGCTGGGAACACATCTAGAGTGCTAAGATCCTCTTCTCCAGGTAGGTCTAGATAGAACATCAGCTGGGATCTATTCTGAGATAGCATAATCAGGCACAGGAGCAGATGTGGAGGTGCAGAGAAACAATCTTTTCTCAGAGGTCTCCTATTCCTCCTATTCATGTTTCCATTTGATGTTTCAACATTACAGAAATGTGGTTCAGTCCTCTTTCCTATAACCAATGCTGGTACCCACCCCGTATGGCCCTGCATCCACACAATCTCCCCCTCCTTCAGGGGTGGAAGGGACATGGCCCATTTGTCATAGCAGGCCTTTTGTCAATACTGAAGGGCCTTCCTGTGTTTAGCCACAAAGGTGTTTTCCAACAAAGCCTAGGCTTATGTTTATTCCATATTCTTGGAATGGCACGTCTAACAAAATGATTTTTTAAAATCAACATTAACCTTTACTTTGTCATACCACAAGGAGGTGTGCCACCCAAATCTTAACTCATAACTTTCCAGCTCAAACAATTGTTTATTTCTCAGTAAAAACCCATTCTTTCATCCACACCAAACAACAAGCAGCAAAGTATATTTTTAAGTCAGATAAGCCCAGTCCACCTCTCTCTTTTGCATCTTGGAATACTTTATACTTAATGTGTGGTTTTTCTCCCTTGCCACACAAATTTAGAAATATCTTTTTGGCATTGTTTAAATGATATATCAGTTGTCAAAACTGGTATTGTTTGAAAAAGAAACACATTCATCTTAACCACCACTATTCTACCCATCAATGACAATTGCAATTTATCCCGTCTTAACAGAACTTTTTAAAACTTCTTTCCATGTTTGAACATAATTGTTTTGGAATAACATACAATTCATATTTGTCAGAGTAATACCTTCTTCTTCACCTTAAATCCTTTACCTTCTTCTCCACCTTAAAATCTTTCTTGTTCATTAATTCCGTTTGATCTTGGAATTTTATATTTTTCATTAAAATCTTTGTTTTTTATTGATCTTAAAATCTGCTAACTCACCAAATTCTTTTAGTTTAGTCCTCAGTAAGTCAACTCCATTTAAAGGATCTAAAATTAACACCAAATCATCTGCAAATGCTCTTAACTTATGTCTCTTTTTTAATCTTTATCAAATCAATTTTCTCTTCCTGTCCTATGTCTCTATTCAATATTTCAAGTGCTAAAACAAACAAGAGTAAAGAAAGTGGACACCCTTGTCTTGTACCTTTTTGGATAACACAAGGTTTAGTTAGTTCTCCATTAACAATTATTTTTGCAAACTGTGAAGTACAGATTGATTTCACCCATTTTATCTTATTTTATTTTCTAAGACTCTAAACAAAAAATTCCAGTTCAAATTATCAAACGCTTTCTCCATGTCAAAAAATAAAAATCAATGTGGCTTGTTTTTCATTATGCTTCTCTAGGTATTCCAAAATATCTACTACAGTCCTAACATTGGCTGAGTTCAGGCTGGCAATTTGTCCCGCTACAGCCATGTTTCAGCAACGTTTCCCAAGCGGATTAAAGGGGGCGTTCACACAGGCACATCTGCCTGGCGTTCCCCACCCGTAGGCAACCTGTGCTGTTCCACTTCGCTCCCACGTTAAAAAGATACCTGACAAAAGTGGTAGCAAATCCCAGAGAGTGCCTTTATCTCGCGTTATTCCGCTTCTAGGAAGTGTGAACGCGAAGCCGAGAAGCCAGGAGCAACCCGCTTCTACAGTGTGTGCCGGGAGTTTCCGCGCATAAGGCAGCAGCGACTGGATTGGCTGTACTCCGCTCTACCGCCCAATGCGGTGCCAGCGCAACGGGGTCCACCCCGAATCAGCACATAGAAGAAAAAGCCGTTTACAGCCACACCTCCAGCCCAGCAGTCTGAACACTCCCACGCGCCTCCTCCCGGTATGCTCCCACATCTGTCGGCCCCGTGTGACCGGGAAAACCAGAACAGTTTATTCCAGGGCTTTTTTGCCACGACTGGCTCCCGCTGCAAATTGCCAGTCTGAACTCAGCCATTGTCTTTCAACTGTCTCTTAGGTTTAAAACCACATTGATCTTTATGTATAAAACCTTGTAAAATCAATTTCAATCTTTCCACTATAATTGTAGTGAACAATTTATAGTCATTATTAAGTAATGAAATTGGTCTGTAATTTCTTGTCATAATAAAGTCCTGTGTCTCTTTGGATATCAATGCAATATTAACTTCTTTCCATGTCTCAGGCATCTTCCCCCCCTATAAAACAGAGTTCATTGTGCTTTGTAGAGGTTGTGAGATTTCATCTTCAAAACATTTATAGTACGTACCTGATAGGCCATCTGGTCCAGGTGCTTTTCCTGTTTAATCTTTTCTTATTGCTTCCACTAATTCTCTTATTGATATGGGTCCATTCATAATATGTCTTTGCTCTTCCAAAATCTTAGGCAGGTTTTATTTACTGAGATACTCATCTATTTTTTCCAATGAAATATTCTGGGTTTTATATAAAGTAGAATAATAACTATGAAATCTATTTTGAATAGCCATATTATCTGTCAGTACCGTATCTCCTTCTTGTCATTTTAATATCATTTTCTTTTTTCTTTCTTCTCTCAGTTTATAAGCCAACCATCTTCCTGGTTTCTTTGCAAATTCAAAATTTCTCTGTTTAACATAGCTAAGTTTTGTTTCCAGTTCTCTTATTGTTAGCATTGATAACTGTTGTTGTAAAAATTTTATTTTGGGGGGGAAATTATTTCCAGGTGATTTTTTACACTCATCTTTCATTTTTAAATCCCTTCCAAAATCTCTTGTGTCTTCTATTGCCTCTAATTCTTCAACTGAGAATTATGTCATATTAAATGTCCTCTGATAAATGCTTTACTTGAATCCCATACCGTTCTCATAGCTGTACCTTATTCAAATTTAATTCAAAGTATTCTTTTAACTTTTTCTTGCAGTCCTCCACAATTGATTCTTTTTGTAACATGTTTCATTTAGCCTGCATCTATAGAGAGTAGATTTCTTTTTATAAACCAAACTAGGGTTATGATCTGAGAAAATTTTCGGTAAAATCTCTACTTTACAAACCTTCATAGCCAAGTCAGGCAAAGTCAAAAACATGTCTATTCTTGAAAAAGATCTATGTCTCTCAGAAAAACAAGTATACTCTTTAGACTTGCCATTTTTTTCTCCATATGTCAGCCAAACCTAAATTGTCCATCAAATAAAAAGTCTTTGGCAACTTGCCTTGTATAATTTTAATATTTATCTGAATGTCTATCCATTTGTAGTGAAATCACTCCACTCCAATCTCCCATTAAACACCAGTTCTCATAGGACAAGTCCATCACCTTATCCATAAGGTATTTTTAAAACGCCCCTTTGTCTTCATTTGGTGCATAATGGATAAGTCTGGTCTGGGGACAGGGGAGATAATTCTACACAGCCAATCGCCCCACTTCAAAGGAGAAGATGCTGTAAGGTCGCCTCCATGCTTGAGACGAGAGGGATGGAGCATGATGGCAGGGTCTCAGTTAATTATTCTCAGTATTTCACAATTAAGGATACATCTGCCCATCAATCTCCAGTTTTGACATATTTATTTCCCCCCACAATTAAACCCAAACAAATGGTAACTGTATAAACTAAACTTGTTATTCCTGTTTGGTCCTTGAATCTGTTAACCATCTTCATTATGCTGTATGCTAATTTACTGCTCACTCTCAACCTATATGTATGGAGTGGTAATTTCCATTTCATTGTATCTGAAGAAGTGTGCGTGCACTCAAAAGCTGATACCTTGAATAAAACTTTGTTAGTCTTAAAGGTATCACTGGACTCAAGCTTTGTTTTATTCCTAACACAAAGAATGTTTTGCTGGAATTTTTATAAAATCCCCGTTTCTCTGATGCATGACAGAGATGAATGTGAGGATCAGTGTAATTGCTGTGTAGATGAAGTGGTCAAGGGGTAATTGCTATGTAGATCAAGGGGTCAGATGTGATTGAAGTATATTCCTCAGAACCAACAAACTAAAAATCTGTGTGGGGATGTTCTAATCTAACAGGCACTCATATGTGACCCATTGATTAGAATTTTTAAAGAGTCTTGGGTTTAAGCACCAGCAAACCAATGAATTTTCTGGACTGTCGAGCAAATGAGTTACTTTTGTAAAATGTAAATAACAGTATTGGGACCAGACAGGATTAGACCAATTTACAAAGGACATATACATCAGGCTATTAGCTACAACTGCTGAATAGAATTTTGATGTTTTGATGCAGAATGCCTTCAAATACCATATGCTGGGGATAAATCCATCATCTTTAGGTCCCACTTGTGAGTTTCTATAGACATCTGTCTAGAGATAGAATGCTGCTCTAGATGGGCCTTGATCTGATCCACCAAGGCCCTTTTTCATTGGGTTTACCTCACGGCAAGTCGTGAAAAACCTGAAAGATGGACAGATATCCCCTGCTTCACAAAGCTGCTCCTCCTTACCTTATTGGATTAGCAAAAGTCTGCCGGCAAGCTGTAAATGCTCCAAAGTCTTGGCACTTGGGCGGTGTGAGGATTTATGGAAACCCAGCCTGAGATGAGGTGTTGTCACAGAATATTAATAAGGGAAGGGCACAAAACTGCTGATCTCCTTCTGTGTCCCTTTCTTCATTTGTAATATTTGTGTCTTCAATACATTATACAATGGACCTTTTCAAATATGCTGGCCTTGCTCAATGCAACGTTAGCCAGGCGGAACAAATGATAGATTATGTGCATAACCTCTGAGGCATTCTTTCGAAATAGTACATAACCTATTACTGGAAGAGGTGCTGGGTATAAAGTTGCAGCAAATTCATGAAACAATGATAAAAAAAATGTAGCGCAATAAAGTGACAAAGCGCATAGGGAGAGAATAGGGAGATGAATTATGAGGCCAGTGTTGCCATTTATCAATGGCATTATCAGTAGGACGGTAGCCGGCTGAGACTCGAGCTATATGGGAAGAAGTCACTGTGCTAAACATTCTGCAAATGTGTGGAGGGAGAAGAGCCTCAAATCATTTGTTATACAGAGACCTGGTGGATCACAATGGCTGAAGCAACTCGGATCTGCAGCGTATGGATTCAAGTGTTCCCTCTGCCACAAATTCACTGGGAAGGTCCTCTTCCCTCAGTTGGGAGACTAACCATGTAATCTTAAGTAGTTCCACTGAGCCCAATAGGTAGCATTGCCAGCTCTGGGTTGGAAAATACCTGGAGATTTGGGGGGTAGAGCCTGGGGAGGGTGAGGTTTGGGAAGGGGAGGGACCTCAGCAGGGTCCAACCTCCAAAGCAGCCATTTTCTTCAGGGAAACTGATCTCTGTAGTCTGGAGGTCAACTGTAATACTGGAGGCTGGCAATCCTGCCAATAGGGCTTGAAGTATTGTAGCCTTAGAGGGATTAGTTCAAGAGTCCTGTTTGTTCTGAGGCACACACAGTACAGCTACAAATTCAGTGATCCTTTATTGGGGGGGGGGTAGAGGAGATGAAAGTGTAACGTTACACCAATCAGCCTTTTCCAGCCTAACCTACTTCCCAGGATTGTTGTGAGAATAAAAGAGAGACACATGTATTCTATCCTCGGCTTCTTGAGGAAGAGGAAGAGGTGACGAATAAGGTCTAGTGTGTACATAGAGAGAACCTATTATATGTTTCTTTCATGCTGACCACCATCAATAGTTTGTTTTCATATGATGGCTCATTCTGGGTGGGGACCAAAAGCAATCATTGTTTGGGGTTCCATGGTGGTTCTCAGTAGCATATTTCCGTATGGAGAACTGTGATAATACATGGTGCTCTTGTGTGTGTGTGTGTTCATGCCTAGAAGTCATGGCAACCTCTGGCGACTCCTATGGGGGCATGGAGGACATTCAGAGAAGTGGCTTGATAGGCTGCCTCTGGCCTTGGCCCTGATATTCTCTGGAGGTCTCCCATCCAAATACTTTCCAGCATCAGCCCTGCTTAGCCTCTGAGATCAGGCTTGCTTGGGCTATCTGGGTCAGAGCACTACATGGTGCTCTTTGAACCCTGCAGCTACAGTACAAATGCTAAATATGTATCAGAGCAATGTTCTTGCTTCACAAAGTCTCAGCATCCCTGTGAGAGCAAGAAAATTGTGACTCATCCAATAGTAACTAAGCAGGGTGATGAACTTGGGTTTTCCCACACAGAAAGTCTGACGTTCTGGACTTTATACCATGCTAGCTACGGCATCCCTCAGAACTCACTAATTTTTTGGTACATCACAGAAATGTTTTTTTTTAAAAAACGAGTTATTGTAGTGGGAAAATGTGAGCATTAAAGAAGTTGTCACTCAGTATTAGAAATGTGCAGTTGATTTAAAATAATGGACAAAGTAAAATGCGTAAGCCCTATTAGTTTCTGTAGTTAGGGTAATGGAAATGAATGTGAAAACCAATGAACAGATTCATTCATTTCCCATTGTTCCTCTGCATCCTGGCACTCTGGTTTACAGGGCTGAAAGAAAGTCTGACGGATACGAAACTGATATGGGATCTGTCAAACATTTCTTGTGGCAGAAGAGAATTGTACTGATAGTTTTTTGTTTCCAGTTTCCAGTAATCAGTGGTTTGTGGAAGGCTTTCTTAATTCTATAAAAAAAAAACAGCACCCCAAACCAAGTTTTGTCTTTCAGTCAGTTTCATTCTCTTTGTCACTGCATGTTTTCAGGTTCTTTCTGGTGTTTTGTAGCAAGTTCCTCACCCTTAATGAAGGAAATTTTGAGAGTGTGTGTGACAGAGAATGATTAAAGTTTTAGAACAAATTTAGAGTCCACTGGCACCTTTAAGACCAACAAAGATTTATTCAGGGTATGAGTTTTCATGTGCATGCACACTTTTTGTGTTTTGTATTCATGCGATAATACAAAGTAGTAGTGAGTCCAGTAACACCTCAGAGACCAACAAGATTTTCAGGGTATAAGCTCTGACTCTCAAAATCTTGTTGCTTTCTGAGGTTCTACTGGACTCCAATCTAGCTGTTCTACTGCCGACCAAAATGGCTACTCTCTGAAACTGCTAATAATTGGAGTACATACTCAGTAGTTTTTTCCCTATGTGTATGCAGAGCGCACACCTTTACACCAAAGAGTTTACACCAGAGAGTCCTAAATTATTTCAGCCAAATATTTACCTTATCAGTAAGCTGAATTGCGTCCTTCTAAGTCCACTGAAGTCAGTGGAACTCTGCTTAATATCGCACTGCTAATGGTTTCACAATGAGCAAGGGATGGGCTGTTGTGTCTACCTTTTGCAGGAGTATGCCCAAGGGCTGCCCTTGAAAGCAGCCCAGAAATAACAACTGGTCCAGGGGGCAGCAGTCCGATTGTTGTCCGGGGCTAGGCGCCGGGAACATATGTTGCTAGGGTTGACAACTCTGGGATGTGAAATACGTGGAGATTTTGGAAGCAGAGCCCAGAGAGGGAGGTGTTTGGGGGGGGGGACCTCAGCAGAGTATAATGACATAAAGTCCACCCTCCAAAGCAGCCATATTCTCCAGAGCAACTGATCTCAGTCATCTGGAGATGAACTGTAATAGCAGGAAATCTCCAGGTAGATTTTTCCTCCAAAATTTTGTTCCTTTCTGTGACTGAGCCACCTCAAGTAATGTGGTTTTCTTCTTTGTCTTTACAAGACTGTCCCACCCTGTCACGGATATATCTTTTGGCTTCTAGCCCAGCCCTGGAACCTGAGGGAAGAATAAGGAGCCCTCTTGGGTTGAACCCCTTCAAGTGGCACTTGAGGCGATGTAAAAGTCAAACAGAACAAGGCTGCGATCATACGCACAATTAGACCCGGCATAGGTGTGAATGCCAGGCGGATTTAAAGGGTGTGATCAGACAACAACATCTGGGAAGCGCCCTGCAGCCATCGGCAACCTGTTCTGCTCTGTCGCAGAAGCGGAGTTAAAAGACACTGGGGAAAATCCAGTAGTAAATGGGTTGCGACGGGCCATGGATGGACTTTGCCATGTCTGGTCGCTTCAGCACACTCTCATGACGTCAGGATGGTCTGATCAGGCCATCCCGACTCAGTGCCATTGTTTTTCCCCCCTTCGCAGTATGTGCATCATCTCAAACTCCATAGGGAGCCCTCGGTGCGAAGATGCAATTCATCAATCCCTCGGTTAAGCGCATGGGGGGAAATGCGCACAACCCCCCCAACTCACCTGCAGTTGTGTCTGATTGCGCACTGGTGGGCTGTGCCCACAGCTTCAAAAGGAGGTGTGATTGTGCAACTGCAGGTCAAATTCTTCCGGAGGAAATAGCCTCGCTTCTCCCCCCCCCTTCCCCATTTTATCTTGTGCATGTGACCGCAACCCAAAAGACTTTATTTCAAAGAAAGGGGAAGGACAGGTGTAATGAGGTCTTGTTAACTCTAACACAGAAATCAGTGGTTGTACAGATTGTAATTCCTTATACAGGCAAATGAGAGTTATTGAATAGTATTTTCTTGGTTATTGAGATCTTAATATTGAGAGTCTTTTCCCCTGTGTTTTCCAAACACTACAATGCTTCTTAATAGAGTTTCCTATTCCTCCTCTTATTTCCTTGAGGCTAGTACCTTCTTTCAGCACCTAACTCCCTTCCTTTTAATCCCTGATTTCTATCAAGCTCTTGAGGTGTCTCCAGCAGTTTCCTTCCACAACAGACCAGGGATCTCCTCCTCCCAGAGATAACTCTCCCTTGTTTAACTGGGCAGGGATTCTTGTTATTTCCCTTGAAGATATATCCCCTTTCCCTTGGTCTCAATGGGAGTCTCATCTCACTACCTAACAACCTTGCCAAATCTCATTCTCAGTTCTTGTGTCCATGTCAAACTGCTTTCAGCATAGCCTGAGACTCAGATGCTTTCAGTTCTTCAACTGAATTCTTCTTGAGAGCAGATTTTCAACAATTAAGGTGCATCTTCATCTCTCTTCTCTCAAAGCAGGAATCTGTCAGAATGCCCATTCCTCCTCAGCACCCAGCTAATAGAAATTTCTGTCCTTGGCTGGAGCTGGCCAATCAAAGTGCTTGGAGTAGCCTAACAAAGTTTGAGTCCAGTGGCACCTTTAAGACAAACAAAGTTTTATTCAAGGGATGAGTTCAAGGGCGTGGCTGCCCACCTGGATCTATCTTGGAGCAGCCGATCACTCAAAGCTCTCCATTCTTGAGGAGATTTAACTCTTCACCTCCGGGTACTCAGATACTGCAGAATTTTGAAGCCTGTTTTAAGGGCTGTCAATCATAGAGGGTGTTGTTTGGGGAGGAGAGGGAACTCAGCAGGTTGTAATGCCAAAGGATCCAAACTCCAAAGCAGCCATTTTCCCCAGGGGAAGTGGTCTCTGTCATCTGGAGATCAGTTGTAATTCCTGGAGATTTCCAGGCACCACCTTGGTTTCTGAGTTCAATTGAAAGTGTTTGTTGTGACCTTTAATGCCCTTCACAACCTAGGACCCACATATTTGAAGGGCCCACATATTTGTGCCAACGGCAGTCAACAGGCAGCCATCTGCTGGCTATTCCACCACTTAGGGTGTCCCATCTGTCACTGACCAGAGCCCAGGCCTTTTCCATCATGGGTCCAGCTCTGGGGAATGGGCTCTCTGAAGTGGCGCTGCTTAGCCTCCGAGATCTGACGATATCGGGTTTGCCTGGGCTATCCAGGTCAGGTAATGGAATATAAATGTTTTAGTAAATAAATAAGACATGGGATGTCTTCCTGTGACTCCCAGATGTCCCCTGCCCTTTTTCTACTGCTTCTTGCCTTTGCAGGGAGGGCAAATGTCAGATTTTTGCCACTGTAATGCCTTGCTTTCCTGGGGAATCCAAGTGCCAGCCTCTGCCTATACACTTTGCGGTAGAGCCTCCTGGCACCTTGGATAGCCAAACAGCTCCCTCTGCTTGCTCTCAGTTGTTAGCCAAACTCTGCCTCATGTACAGCGGGGGCTGGTGGTTTGCGGCCCGTGTATACAGAGAAAGTGGGATCCGAATGAGAACCCAACCCAAAGAGAGAACGTGACAAGGTGTCTGTAAAATCAGTTGTTCTCTTTACTGAATAACGCTTAGTTTCACATACATACAAAACAGAATCATACATTCACACATACAAGGTCCCTTTAGCAATAAAGAAAAGAATACAAAATAGTTTCCTTAGTTACTTGGGAGTCTGGGGTAGGTATTTCGTTTCATACTTGCCTGATCAGAAGCTCTTGGAACTGTAGCAGCAGAAGATTGGAGGCTAAGGGAAAGGATCCCTAAGATTACTTGCTCTTCCACATTGCTTAGAACGAGCCAGCTAATGTGGGCATGAAATGTCTCTGGCTGTACATCCCAGAGAAATTCCTGCACAAAGAGTCTTACCTAAAGGAAAGATGGGGGGGGGGTTGATTAGCCAAGTGCAGAGATTAAAAGTGTGCTCTGCGTTAAATAGTGGAATTTTCCCAGGTGGGAGGCCCTGGCCTGCTTGTGTCCCACCTTCTCTCTGTGTCCAACCCATGGCTACTCTGGATTGGTTGCATGTGTAAAGGGGCAGGTTTTCCCTAGGGGAGGGACAATGTTGAAATTCTAGATCCTAGCTCATTGTCACCATCTGGCTGGGTGTGACTTCTCATCTTCAAGGCCTCTCCTTTTGTTGTGTTGATGACCCTTGGCTTCACCAGCCTGCCAAGGTGTTGTAAACAGAAGAAGAAGAAGAAGAAGAGAAGAGATTGGATTTATACCCCGCCCTTCACTTGGAGTCTCAGAGCGGCTTACAAACTCCTTTCCCTTCCCCTCCCCACAACAGACACCCTGTGAGGTGGGTGGGGCTGAGAGAACTCTTGACACAAACTGTGCCAGAGCTTGTGACTGACCCAAGGTCACATCAGCAGGTGCAAGTGGAGGCGTGGGGAATCAAACCCGGTTCTCCCAGATTGTGCAGGAAACGGATTCAAATGCAGATTCAGTTCTATGCCTCTGTGACAGTTCAGGTCTCTAGTAATGGAGAATATGCGACTCAAAAGTTGTTCTTTTCTGCTAACAAAGAGCCCACCATGTTGTCTTGCTCCCATAATGCTTTGCTGGCTGTATGTGTGTTCTGTGAAGCTCCATTTGCATAAACAGCAGGCAGAAAGCCTGTCAGGTAAGCAGATAGTCACAGCAGATGACACACAGCACTTTCCAAGTCCATGTGGATTTGTGAGCATAGTCCATGGCATGTGTATATGTCAACAAACACAAATAAAAGCAATTTATATGCAACTTCCCCAACATTTCCTTCTGCGCAGATGAAGGGCCGCTTCCAGGTTATTCCGATGAAGGCCAGTGCCTGCTGCGTACTTCTGCCTGTCTTCATGGGTTGGCCAAATAATGCCCTCATCCCAAGGTTGCCAGCCTCCAGGTGGTTATCCTAAGGTCAACAAATTAATTATTTGCCACGGGAGAGTGAGGAGTGCATGGTGGATTATCCAGGCGCGATCACACCGCAACATCTGGGAAGTGGAGAGCACCCGTGGCCAACCCATGGCGTACTGCCGAAAATGAGGGATTAAAAACTACCTGCTTGGAGGTACTAGCAACCAGTTTGCCACGGGCTGCCTCCGGAGTCACTCGGTGTGATCGCGCCAGCTGTGGCTTTTTCCTCCAGCCCCTCGTTGATGCACAGGCGTAGAGGGAAGGAACCATAGCGAGCCACTGACGTGAGGGATAGTGCTATGGTGGCTCTAATTGTGGTGGTGCAAAAAGCCCCACCTCTCCCCCCCCCGCATTATCCAGCCCATGTGACCAGGGCCTAAAAAGGAATAAAGTCACGAGAATCTAATCTAATAGCCTAAGCTAAACGCTGTACAATTTTTAACAATAAATATTTAAATACCAAGTCTAAATTTGGGGGGGGGGTTATATATATTATTAAACATTCATAGATACTCTATACACAATTTTCTGTTATTTTATACATACACAATGAAAAAAACCACAATTACATAAACCATTCACAAGATAGAAAGCCCACAGATTACAAGATTGGGGTGTATATTTACAAAGTCACCAAAGTGAAAAAGACAAGGTCCTTTAAACAATGATGTCAATAAAGATGTAGACCTTAAACCCGACCAATATTTTCAAAAGCCGTGGAACATCCACTATATGCTGAACTGAGGCCCCATTCACACGGAGCAGTTGCCATGCTAAAGATACGGATGATAGGCGGATTTTCCGGGCGCGATCACACCGCAACATCTGGGAAGCGTAGTGCTCTCGTGGCTTTCCGCTGAAGATGCGGAGTAAAAAACTAGTACTTACGAGGTACTGGTTTCCGGAAACCGCGGGGCAAGGGCGGTCGTCTGATCGCGTTTCTGGTGGAATTTCGTGGCATCCGGCGCCTGCTGATGTTCCGTCGCAAACAAGGGAGGGGTTTCCCCAAGTCTCCACAGGATGCGCAAAAGCGCCCAGCGGCGCATGCGCACAAACTTCGGTTTAAAAAAAATGCTGTTTGCCATGGAAGCGGCGCCTAGCAATTGCCGCGCTGCTTCTTTGCCGCGCTGCAGGATAGTCGTGTGATTGGCACTTCACCCCCTAACCACGGGACCTCAACGGGACGTGTGATCGGGCAGCCGCGCATTATTTTGCTCCAGGGCAAACAGCCACGCTCCCCCCCTCCCCGCATTTTCCGGCCCGTGTGACCAGGACCTGAACTTGGCAAAGCTTAGAGCTTCTGGGATTAAATATTTATTGTTAGAAATCATGATACAGGATTTAGTTTAGGCTATTGGATTAGAGCCTCCACATGGCGGCTGAAGATCTCCTGGAATTATAACTGATCTCCAGGTTATAGAGATCCATTCCCCTGGAGAATTGGCCACTTTGGAAGGTGGACTCTATGGCACTATAACCCCATTGGTCCCTCCCTTCCCCAAACCCCACCCTCCTCAGGATCCACCCCCAAAATCTCCAGGTATTTCCCAGCCTAACGCTGGCAACCCCACCTCAGCCATAAGATAAATTTAACTGCCTAAACTGGGACCCTTTCTCATTCCTGCCTGAAATTTCCCACTGAACTAAATGAAAATGAAAACAAACATGTGTAATAACAAATAAACTAATTTACTAAACAAGCTAATTTACTAAACGGAAAAGGATATTTTTTTTTAAGAAAAGAAAGTGAAAATAAAAATGTACATCTCTAGAAAATATTAAGAACTTTGCCAAAGTCCTGTAACCAGAGGCCACTGTGGGTCAGAACAAAAGAGCATGCTCACTACAGATAACGGAGCCTCTGTCATGTTGCCTTTGACTGTTTTAAAAAACGATTATCTGCCTCCAGCTCATGTTCAACAGCCAGAAAAGATTGTGCCATGCACCAGATTTTTACGTGCAACATTACAATGCCTTTCTTTTACCACTAGGTGGTCTTTGTGATCACTGGAAGGCTGTCGGGTTGTGTAGCTTTTTTGACAAATCTATAACTACTCTGTGGACCTTGACTGAAGAAAAGCCTGATCTTCATTTATAAATCCCACACATGCCTGATAAGGGCCACCATATGAGAGCAATAGGATACTGCTGAGATGCACTTTTTAATTATCTATCACGCGAGCGGCAGGTCTATAACTATAGCAACTCCTTGGTTACAATCTCTATCTTACAGAACAATCAAGGGTGACATTTAAGACAAAAGGTCTTATGGTTTGGTGTTTTTGTCTTCATTTGCATCAAGAGGCTCCACCCACTCCAAGCTTGGAAGCAGAGTGAAACAAGGCTTCGGAGAGAGAGAGAAAATATTTCAGAGAATACTAGTCTAATACCCATTGGAAAAGCCTCAGGGATCCATCCAGCCCCTTGTGCTTCTGTATCAGAGGCACCTGCTGAAAGTACTTTAATGAATGTACTATTTTTGTCCTTTAAAAATGTGCCTAATTTCTTTATACTTTACCTTTATACTTTACCTTTTACCTAATACTTTACCTTTTGAGTGCAGGGGAGACTGGCCATTAAGGCCACCAGGGAAAATCTCAGTAGCCTGGGGACACCCCTGACCAAAGCCACACTGGCCCCAGGTGAGGGGAGGTGCTCACCTGTGTGGGGCAGGCAGCAACAGCTGCCACCACAATCCAGAGACCCAAGATCCATGCTGGGTGGGGATTCAGGTGCCCTGCTGGGCCCCATAAGGCAAAGGACATGACCAGCTGAACCGGGCAGGGTGAGTATGGCTCTTTTCCCCTCTGGAGATGGGGGCACAACCTGTGGTGGGCTAGGATAGGCCAAGGCCTTTTTCCTAGGTCATTCTTCCTCCCAGTCCACCCCGATTGAGTGATTTTTGACACGTCACACAAGTGCAGAATGCCTTCTTCAAACCTTTCAAACAAAAGAAGTCAGTAACCCTTGGTTTTCAACAAATGGATGTCGCACAATTTTTGCCTTCATTTCTCTTTTATCTCATTTTTAAAGGGGGTCAGGGGTCTTCCTTCTCCAGGACCAAACTGCCTGAGAAAGACCACTGGACAGGCTGTGCCTCCATGGCATGCTGCCTCCTCAGCAGCAAGGCTTTGGGCAGAGATTCCTTTTGGACAGGCAGTGTTGCCACCAGTGTTCCCTCTAAGCTGAGTTAGTGTGAGCTAGCTCACCGTTTTTTAGCCTCCGGCTCACACATTTTTGTCTTAGCTCAGGAAGGAGCAGCAGCCAAATCGCCCGCTCACAACTTTAATGCCAGTAGCTCACAAAGTAGAGTTTTTGCTCACAAGACTCTACAGCTTAGGGGGAGCATTGGGTGCCACCCCTCTTCCCTAGGGCACCATATTCCTAAGCAGGCCTTCAAAGAAACCAGAGATTGGCTCCTAACCTGCAGAAAACCTTTTCACCCTCTTGCCAAGCTCAAGGATATCTCTCTCTCTGAGTCCATTAATTTTTAGCATCAGGTATGTGTGAATAGAATTAAAAGCAATTTTCTTTGAAGTTCAGAAACTTTTACTTACTTCATAATAAATAACTAGAAATAAGTCACCTCTTGCTTCCCCCACCGTCTCGCCCACAAGAACCTCCTGCTGTGGTCTTGGGAGCTAAAGGGGACCCCCCACCCCCAACCCAGATCATTGAAGCATCTGCTGCCAGCAGGATGGGTGGGTGGAATTTAGTTTATTACCAAATTTCAGGACACCAGCCACTGGTAATTTTTTTTTAAATTTGGCATTCTCCTATTCTAAAAACAATCTGTCTTTTAAAATGGAAACTGTCGTGTCAAAAATAGAAAAGACCTGTTTTTCATGATATTTTAAGGTGGGGTGAGCTAGTGTTCCACATGGGGTGGAGCTTCTGATTATGCTCCAAAACACCCTTCCCCAAATGCTCCTACTGGGGGACAGGAGACCTCCAGGAATATTTTGGGGGGAATCACCCCCTTCCTTGTACCGCTGGAAATTCTAGGCAGGAGGATCCAAGCCATTACACTGAGGGCATGCAGGGTGGGAGAAGCAGGCATTCCATTCCTCAGTTATGTCTGTACAGGACTAGAATATCGCATCCCTGGTCCTGGCTACTGCTCATATAGCACTAGTTTTTTAAAAAGCCTCTTCAGCATCTCAAAAGGCTCTAAGATGTGGGGCAATGACTTTCATGAGGACTTTCCTGCCATTAAAAATACAGTGCAAGAAACAGCACTTAGTTTTAATTTTGCAGGAAACAAAAGCCATGTGTAGAGCTTCACAGATTAAGGGGTTGTGATCAAAAAACTCAACACATCCTGAGAAAAATGCCCATTAAGGATAACCTCCCTTAGAGAGGCATTATGAGTCTGTGAGCTGCGTCATTTGGCTTTCCCAACACCCTGCTGAAGTAATAGATCTTCACTTGGTTCTTGGCAGGTCTAGATGCTTTTGACCCGGAAATGGTCTCTAGCAGCCACAGTCAAGCCAAACCACAGTTGAGTTCATGTCTATCTTTGCAGCTTCTTTTTCAGACAGAACAGGTTTGATTAACCTCTTAATAATGCTTAAAATGTATACACACATTTCTGATCTTGTAATCCTTACAACCACCCTGTAAATAAGATCAGTATCATTAACTCCCAGCTTACAGCTGGGGAACTGAAACTGGGAAAACACATGAAGCTGCCTTATACTGAAACCAGACCATTGCTCCATCAAGGTCAGTATTGTGTAGACTTAAGAGTGGCAGACTCTAATCTGGTTTGATTCCCCACTCCTCCACATAAAGCCTGCTTGGTGACCTTGGGCCAGTCACAGTTCTCTCAGAACTCTCTCAGCCCCACCTGCCTCATGAGCAGTGTTCCCTCTAAGCTGAGTTAGTGTGAGCAAGCTCAGTTTTTTAGCCTCTAGCTCACAGATTTTTGACTTTGCTCAGGAAGCATGGCTCCAGAGCAAACTAATTTATGCAGTAGCCAAATCGCTTGCTCACAACTTTAATGCCAGTAGCTCACAAAGTAGATTTTTTTTCTCAGAAGACTCCACAGCTTAGAGGGAGCATTGCTCATGAGGTGCCTGTTGTGGGGAGAGGAAGGGAAGGTGATTGTAAGCAGCTCCGAGACTCCTTAGGGTAGAGAAAAGTAGGGTATAAAAACCAACTCTTCTTTGGGCAGAGAGGTCTTTCACATCACCAACTTCCTGGCCCCTTTCACTGGAGATGCTGGGGACTGGGACCTTCCGCAAACAAAGCAGAGGCTCTTCCACTAAGCCATAGCTCCTCCCCAAAAATACTGAGCTTGCTGAACATTGCTACTGATGGAAGGATATCAGGAAGGAGCATAGATTCAGGTGCGTAGCCGTGTTGGTCTGAAGAAGCAGAACCAAGTTTGAGTTCAACGGCACCTTTAAGACCAACAAAGTTTTATGCTGGGTATAAGCTTTCGTGTGCGTGCACACTCCTTCAGACACAGGAAGGAGCATGACTTTCTCATCTTCATGCATCTTTAGAAATGCTGCTCCTTGGGGATGAGGGATCATGCCAGGAAGAGCATAAGGGGGAGTCAGAGGTCTGCAAGGGGAAGGGGGAATCAGCAAACATTGCACTCCCCCTTCCATCAGAAGAAATGTTATGCAGAACCCAACCCATTAGCTCTCCTAAGCCCTAAAGCCAGCATGGTGCAGTGGGTAGAATGTCAAACTAAGACTGGGGGCGGGGGGAGAAGGGGCAAGTCTGAATCCCCATTCTACCGTAGTGGTGGTATTTGTTGTTGTTGTTGGCAGGGGTCATTTCGTAGAAAAAGAGGTGCAGGAGCTCATTGGCATAACTCATTCGCATAACTTATTTGCATATGCCACACCCCCTGACATCACCGGAAGTGTGTCAGAAGGCAACACCCACTGCTCAGGCTAAACGGGACTGTTTTGGATTGCTAGCTATTGGGGGGGGGGAACGTGCAGATCTGTCCTCACAGAGGAGGGAGAGCTTGTACCTGAATAAAACTTGGTCTTAAAGGTGCCACTGGACTGTTTTGGACCAAGGAGCTGGGGGGGGGCTCTGCAACTTACCTGGCTGCTTCTTGCTCTGACTGAGGGCTGCTGGGAGCATGGGGTGGGGCTTGTTGCATGTGCCCGCCCCCTGGGCTCTTTACTGCCGGAGCTCTGCTCCTGTGCGCTCCTGCAGGAAATGACCCCTGGTTGTTGGTAATGATTGCACAAATGCAAATTTTTTTTGTCTTCTGCGTAATGGTAGTATTTGAATTTGAATTGAATTTATTACAGCGCATAGCCAAGTAAACAAACACTACCCCTCATAATTCCATGTGACAAATAAAAGGTTACACCTTTTATGAAGATGTTTCAGCAGTAAAATTGTAAAAAAAAATTGTAAAAATCAGTAAAAAACAAAAAATCAGCAAGAACTGACCAGCACATAAGAGTAGGTAAAGAAAAAGGAATATTTTATATCATTTTATCAGAGTTCACTCCAGTTATCTCACCTTCTCTTTCTTTGGGGAATAGATGCATCCAAATGCCACGTCCAATCTAGCTATGTAAACTATTTGGATAGCAGATTGCCTGAGATCCTTGTGCCAGCTTCTCTAACCTCTCTGCAGCGCCTGCAGCTGGAAGAATGTGCGATGGGGCACTAGCAAGTAAGTGGGCAGGGTCAGCAGCCGTGGGCCACAGCAGCTCCCCCACCTCAGTGCATGGGGACAGCAGCCCCACCTATCATAGGTTGCCTTCTTTTAGGAGGGGTAGACTTTTCCTGATTGCGTGATGTGGCACTAAAATACCAGATGAGGTGCTCCTATATCTAATGTTTGTATATCTAGTATTTCATCTACATAGAATATCATAAAAGAGGTAATGTACAGCCACATTTCTCATACCCTTCTCAGATGAAATTGCAACTAGAAAAAAAATATATTCGGTGGTGCTATTCACAGGAGCATTTCCTGATTCTGATTTGTTTTAGTGCCAAATCAGAAAGGCACATAAAGTTCCTAAGACAATTCAACCCTCATGAACTTCAGCATGAGGGGTCCAGTTATTCAATGGCTAAAAAAAATGTATGTGTTTTTTAAGCAATTGGAGAAATTAAATATAAAAAACCCAATTATGATTCCTGACAAATTTTAGATGATTGAAGATCAATTACTGATTATTCTTCAGATGAAAAACATAGTTTGGAGTATTGTACCCAAAAAAGATACATTTTAAGAAAACAGACACAATCTTCACCTTGCTTTCCTAAATGTATTTTCTTTTCCTAGATTTTATTACATTTTAGGGCTGGAGCACCCTCTATTTAAAACAAAGGGGTTTGTCTTGTAGTCTGTTCCTTTTACAGATAATAATGGTGGAAACACAACAGATCACATAATAACAGTGTGTTGTCATTTCATGAAGGAGAGAACATTTCATGCTAGTGTCTTTTTTTCTTCTAAACCATAAGTAGTCGAATCCTATGTAACTTTAGACTACTGGTTTTATATTTCACCAAGTTCCTTAACAGCGAAGCTACACAGTCCCTATATACTCATGCAATGCAGCTGTTGCTGGAAGGTTTCCCTCCAGACCACTGCTGCTGAAAGGCATGCAGTGCAATCCTGAAGTGAGCTACACCCTTCCAAATCCACTTACTTCAATGGACATAGAGAGGAGTAAGTCTGTTTAGGAATGTGCTGTCAGCCTGCAATTCCAAGGAAAGTTTCCTGGGAGTAAGCTTTGGTGAATTACATGGGATTTATATCTGAGTAAATCTGTTATGGACAGGGCTCCTAAGTACTTACCTTGATTCAACAGGGGATATATAGTTCTTTGCGGGACCATTCCCGCAGGGAAAACACAGGCGCTGCACTATTCCATCGCCCAGACACTACGTAGGCACGTAGTCGGGCAACGCTCTAGCAATGGGGCTGGAAACTCGGTGGTACCACTGAGTTTCCAGTCCCATTACCAGAGTGTCACCCAGCTATGTGTCTACGCCATGTCTGGGCGACGGAACAGTGCAGCACCTGTGTTACAAGCAAGAATCTTCCGGCGGGGAAGCATGTGTCCCCTGCAGGTTCGTAGGTAGGTACTTGGCAAACCCTAGTTATGGACTGGTCCTTTACGGCACAATCCCAATCAGGTATATTTAGAATACTACTCGAATGGGACTTACCCCAGGAAAGTATTTTTTGAATTCTCCTCCTATAAAATGGAAGGTGTCCCACCTCCAGCTTCCAAGAGCAGAAGCAAAACGGGGGAGGAGTGCTCTTGCAGTGTTGCTGCAACACTCTAGCAATCCCCCAGATCTCTGTGGTAAAACTCTGCCTAGTCCCATCTGCACCCCCAAAGCTCCTGGGATGTTGCTAGCAAAGGGCTGGCAACCCTACTTATCCCAGACATGCTATTTATTATAAATATCAGAGACATCGAAAGATTCATTCCCATAACTGCAGTCTGAAGGGAATACAGTCCAGCAATAGAATCAGCACAATCATGACTGGGTTTCACCTCCACACATCTCTACTGAAGCCCATTGACTTCAATGAGTTTAGAAGGGTATAATTGGATTTATGATTGCACTGATACTCTCTGAAAACCTACAGTAAATCCATTTCAGAGTTTCAGCTATCTTCACCTCCTATGACAAGTTTATGGAGCTGAAGTTGAAATGGCTTCTTATGAGAGCTGTGGAAAAGCTTTCAAAATAGCCATTACTTTGCATGTTGCGATTGACCAATAATGTGTCAGTGTCTACTTGTTTGGAACAATACAAAATGTAGCATCTTTCCTACTGACGAATTTGCTCCCATTTGAGAAAAATGTATTGGCAGTAGCATCTCTTACCTGCCATTTATAAAATATTGTGACGATCTGAATACGAGTTTAAAAGTTAAATGGGATCTCCTTACAAGAATGGGTTTATATGTCATTTAGGCATCTCTCCCTGCACCAAGGCAGCAGCCCCTATTTGGAGCAAAATTTACCTGCTTCACACATTTGGAGCAGGGTAGGCCTGTTAACTGAAGATTTATTGTCAACGTTACCCCAAAGGTAAAGCAGCTGAAGACAGTCCCTAATTGAGTAGCTGAATTCAATTTCCTTGGATAGCTTGGTAGAGTCTCCCATATGTTGGATCACGATCACATACAGAATTAGCCGCACCGTAGGCGCAAATGCTGGGTGGATTTTAAGGGCGCAGTCAGATGCCAACATCTGCCAAGCGTCCCGTCGGCAACCCATTTTGCTCCGCTGCAGAAGCGGAGTAAAAAGACACCGGGGAAAGTCCAGGACAAACGGGTTTACTATGGGCCAGGAATGGACTTTCCCCTGTGATCGCACCAGCGCGCTCTCATGGTGTCGAGATGGTCTGATTGGGCCATCCCGACACCAAGCCGTTGTTTTTTTCCCCCATTTCGGTATGTGCATCATCGCACACTGCATAGGGAGCACTCGGTGTGGAGATGCAAATCATCGATCCCACGTTGAAGCGCACCGGAAATACACGGGGGGGGGGACCTGACTCACCCGCAGTTGCGTCTGATCACGCAGTGGCAGGCCGCCCCCACAGCTCTCAGGGACTGTGTGATCGCACAAATGCGGGTCAAATTCCTGCAGAGCAAATAGCCTCGCTTCCCCCCCCCCCCGCGCGCGCATTATCTCACACGTGTGAACACTGCCTTGGTAAGCCACAAAAACCACCACCAGGATCCTGAGCCACTCCAAGTAAATGTGGGGCATGTTGTCCGTCTCAGGGATGACTTGAAGGTTTCAGCTGCTGGATTCAGGGTTTGCCAACCCTCAGTTTGGAAAGGGCAGAACATGGGGAAGGTGGAGTCTGGGGAGGGAACAATCTTCAGTGGGATGTAATGCTGTAAAGCAGCCTTGAGATGTTTCAGCAGTCTTGCTTCTCGAAAAAGATGAGCCCCTGCAGCAGAAAAGATCAAGCCCCCCGCCCCCCCCGGAAATCAGAGCAATAGCTGTCATTTCTCTAACAAGACCAGGATGGGTTTCTAATCCTTTACATAATAAAAATACACATTGTCTTTGCACCTTCCAAGACATCGAATAAAAGGGCCACAGAGCAATCTCCGGCTGCTCTCCCTCCCTTTGTAGGTATGTCCTCCAGGCGTCAGCTCGGCCCATGACTTTAGAAGGGTGTTAACTCTGCTTAGGACTGCACTATTACTCAGGATGGGAA
Organism: Gekko japonicus; assembly: GCF_001447785.1. Lineage (NCBI taxonomy): Eukaryota > Metazoa > Chordata > Lepidosauria > Squamata > Gekkonidae > Gekko > Gekko japonicus. The sequence goes on from NW_015171543.1 coordinate 78,770, forward strand.
ATGTGACATTTCATTTTTCATTCCCCCTCTCCAAACCATGGCATAAATATGATGATATAACTCATATTATTCATTTTATTTATTTTTTATTTATTTATACATATACCGCTCTGACCGTTCTGACCCCGAAGTGTCTCTGAGCGGTTTACAGGCAAGTTTCAAATACAATTCCCTATCTAAGGCCACATAGTACACAGGGGCACCAAGGTGGCAGGGCTTGTTGTTCTCCGGCTCCGACTTCTTCCTCCAGGCGGTCTTCGGGGTCGGCGTCCCATCTCAGGTGTCCAGGGGCAGGTCCTCGGCTCGGCAGTCTCCTGGCGCGTGGCCCGTGTCAGCCACAGCCCGGCCAACGTCCATTCCCGGCTCTGCCACGCCTGCACCTCCATGTCACCGCGCCCCTCCGTGACTCCGCCTCCACCATTGTTAGGTCTCGCCGCTCGATGTTATGCTTACTGGCCACCAGGGATCGCCTCGCCAACCTCGCCACTGCTCCGCCGCTTCGCCACTCCGCTGCCGCCGCCGCTGATTGCTCCCGCCACACACCTCACACGGAGGATGGTGCCCCCTGCCACCTAAGGGCAGGTACCTATTTATCTACTTGCTATATTTTTACTGCTTTCGAACCGCTGGGTGGGCGGGAGCTAGGACTAGGGCCAGGAGCTCACCCCGGCCGCGGTGGGTCTCGAACAGCTATAGTGGCTGTTCATTGATGCCTGCACCACCGCTCCTTAGCGGTGCTATTTGTGCTAGTTACAAAACAATGTAAAACACAAATATGCAGAATAGTTCCCATCAGCTTTCTTGTTTTTCTTTTTCCTGTGTTCCTGCAAACACTATTAGCATACTGCAGTAGGTGACATTTGCAAAATCTGGTACATTTGTTTTAAAATAAAGATTTTTATCTATGTACGTGAAAACAGAATTTATGTTTCAAGAATTTCTATCATATTGTGTTTTGGGGGTCTTACCCATTAGGCCACAAAAAGATTTTCTGGATTCACATTTCAGAGATCTGTTGTAAAAACATGCCTTTGGGCATATTTTCTACAATGCTGGTAAGAATGTGTTAGTTAAGCCACACTGAATGCAAGTTATTGTATTGTGTACTAATATACAAGCTGAATGGTTTAATATGATCTGGGGCTGGTTCGTATTGGAGAAATACACAAGGCAATTCAAGTTTGCCAGGGGACAAGCCCTAAGAATTTTTACAAGGTCTGGAATACATTCCTGAATTGTATGAATGGCACCCACCCAAACAATGAAAACAGATTGGTTAACCCAAAAGACTGAGGAGAAAAAAGCAGCAAAATTGCTTCAGTGTCCGAAAGCATAAATAAACATCTGTCTTTAATTATGTCTTTAAAAATTCTCAAGAACAAACCCTATCCTACAAAAAAAAGTCTACCCTACAAGCATTACATATGGGTGTCATGTACAAAATTAACACAATGAACTACAAAGGTCTGAATTAACATACCACACATAAATGCAAAGACCTGGAAATTACAAAACAGCCAAAATATGTCTCATAAAGATACCAAAAATGGTATAATATATATCATAAAAACTCAAGCATAATTGGCCTTCCTCAGTGGCACTTATCATCAACAAGAGGTAATTATTATCATATAAACACCACAATATACAGATAAAACATTTGTACAAATACTTATGATCCAATATAATCAATATTGTTCAAAATTTTAAAAATATATTAAAATTCAGGGATTTACATTTCAAAAAAGAAAATACTTACATGCATACTCACTGATCATCTCCTAATGACATATAATTCACAATGGATTTCAGGAGGTTGGCTAAATAAAAAAGTTAAAAATGTTCCAACAGTAGCACAGGAACAAAGAGTGCTTTAAAATAATTTAAAAACCAATGATTAGAATAATTTGTGTGCAAACATACCACCAACCTCAATGCGGACTTCAATAATGCAGTCAGAAAAATTTCCCCACCCAACCACAAGCTAATCATAATAAGACTATCTCAACAAGTCAGTGTTAATACCATTGCTTATCTTTTTATCAAATGAACACATACTGCTATTTTTAACTTTCGTTTACTCATAAAGTCTTCTCCTCTCTACTTATTCTGTAATCCTTGCTTAAGACTTGTTTGGTTATCATCCTTCCTTTCCCATGTACTTCCTTATAATACATGCCTGTTTTGTATACCTTTAATCAAAACTGTTTTAACTAAAGAGAAAATTTAGTTCAGTTTATTGATCTATCAACAAGATTTTAACCGCTTAGAACTGTAAAGCAGAAGACTTCAAACATAGTAGGAGAGCACTGACAAAGTAGCTAAAGTTTTTTTGTGTTTTTTTTAAAAAAAACCACATTCCCAGGAGTTTCCCAAACAGAAGCTGGCAGCCCTGCCCTGCACCAGTAGCCTGGAGGGGCCTGGAAACCCTACATTTCCCCCCCTCTTAACTATGCCCATTTTAAAATGGTAGCCAGTGGCTGCCACAAAAAAAAGCACAATAATTGTATGCAGGGCTCTTTTCGTAGCAGGAACTCCTTTGCATATTAGGTGACACACCCCTAATGTAGCCAATCCTCCAAGAGCTTACAGTAGCCCCTGTAAGAAGAACTCTGTAAGCTCTTAGAGGATTGGCTACATTAGGGGTGTGCAGGGGTCATTTCATAGAAAAAGAGGTGCAGGAGCTTATTAGCATAACTCATTAGCATAACTTATTTGCATATGCCACACCCCCCATGACATCACTGGAAGTGTGTCAGAAGGCAACACCCACCGCTCAGGCTCCACTGGAGGAGGGAGAACTTGTACCTGAATAAAACTTGGTCTTAAAGGTGCCACTGGACTGTTTTGGGCGGGAAAATGCAACTTACCTGGCTGCTTCTTGCTCTGACTGAGGGCTGCTGGGAGCAGGGGGTGGGGCTTGTTGCATGTTCCCGCCCTCTGGGGTCTTTACTGCCGGAGCTCCGCTCCTGCAGGAAATGACCCCTGGGGGTGTGTCACCTACTATACAAAGGAGTTCCTGCTACAAAAAGAGCAATTTGTATGAGAAAGCAGTGTAATCACACAAAATGTACACATCCAAGTTTGTTCAGCCTCATCCAAACAGCTCACTGAAGAATCAGCTCCCTGCCTGCAACTGGAGAACAGGACATGCGCTGAACTGGTGGATGCTTGTTAAGGTTGCCAGCTGTGAGTTGGGAAATGCCTGGAGATTTGTGGGTGGAGCCTGAGAAGAGCAGGGTTTGGGGATGGGAGGGCACTCAACAGGGAGGTGGTGTCATGGAATCCACCTGCTGAAGCTGCAGTTTTCTCCAGGGAAACTGATCCCTGTAGTTTGGAGATACGGTAAGTTTTAATTCCAGGAGAGCCCCCCCCCCTCCCGGAGGCCGACAACCCTGCTGACCACGCCTAACCTGAATAAAAGCACTGGATAAAATTACATGCCTAATCTGAATAAGAGACTGATATTTTAAAAGGTGAACAAAAAAGATTAATGAACAAAATGATCCAAACCCGAACACAATTTCTGTGACACATCTCTAAAACATCACACTAAATGCTTTATAAAGCAATAAAATCATTCTAAGTAAAACCCCTAATATAGATTCTAAACTTGGAAGTTTTTTACAGGAATCTACATAAATGCCCTCCTGAATTTCTGGATCTGTACCTCAAATCTGGTCATATCAAAGGGGAAAAACACCTCTCTCCATTGGTAAACTTTCTTGGAAGTGTCAAGAGTTAGAATTCTAAGAAACTTGTATACCCTTCTGGGACCTGTACTAATTAGCACCACTGTGCCAGAATTAACCCTGCCAAAAACTGGAAGACTGCAGCATGATTTTTAGTGGAAACTTGGCGAGTTAAGTTAGCTGAAATGAATTACAGTTCTTACACAGAGATTCACCCCAGCAATTTCTTTGGGCAATGTTGGGAAACTATACATTTTGGAAAAATGGGCATCCCAGTTATAATGTTGAATTATGTGTCCTATCTGCTCATTAAATAAATGTGAGGCATGGAGAATTTGCCTCTTTTTATACCACTTTCAGGGGGCCTTGTCCTAAAGAAATTCCTTGTCATGGGGGAAAACCCTTCTTCACACTGTGGACATTCAAACACCGTTTACTTACAGTGGCAAGAAAGAATGTGTGTTGGGGCAGAACAGCTTGAGTTCAAGGTGATGGCATGCACTGGAATTTCTTATGTAACATATCCTATTCCTTCTTGGGTAGGGAAGGTCCAGCGGAAGAGTACTGTATCCTCTGATGAAGGTTGCTTAAGAAGTTCTAAAGCAGGATTTTGGGATACATCGCACAAGCTTTACTCTAGAAGCCTTCCCTAGACACACCAGCCAAATATAGATCTCTCTGTAGTTTTCATGTTTGATGGAGATTTTCAACAAGGTCATATAGATATGCTCAGCTTTTTGTAATGCCTAGCTGCTCTATGACTCTTCTAATCAAAAGGGGTTGAGGGGCAATTCCACTTAAACATTTTTGCAGCAGTCCTTTTGTCTGTGCAGATGCTTATGTGCTATTTTGGTACTTATTGATCTGAAATGATCCTGTTACACAAATGACGTGAATTGATACGGCATGAATAAAAATTCAAATACAGTAGAGAGAGAGACTGACTTTTTCCACCTTGTGCACAATTTTATAAATGCCTACCGTAGCTGCCACCTTCATAATCTTTTATCTAAACTGAAAAGCCAAAGCTCCTTTGACTTTCTTTAAAGAGAATTTTTTCCATATCAGTAGCCCTTTATTGCACCTTTTACAGCCCTAAAATATCTCTTTCCACATGAAGAAGAGCTGATTTTATACCCCACTTTTCACTACCCAAAGGAGGCTCGAAGCAGCTTACAATCTTGCCTTCCTCTCCCCACAACAGACACCCTGTGAGGTAGGTGGGGCTGAGAGAGGTTTGAAAGAACTGTGACTGACCCATGGACACCAAGTTGGCTGCACGTGGAGGAGTGGGGAATCAAACCTGGTTCTCCAGATTAGAGTCAGCTGCTCTTAACCACTACACCACACTGGCTCTTATGAGGCAGCCAAGATGGTGCACAGTATTATAAATGTGGCCAGCCAGAGTTCCCTCTAAGCTGTGCTAGGGGGTACTGGTGCACAAAATTTTAAGTGGCAGTCAGGGATTTTAGCTTCAGTTCACAAGTAAACTGAGAAGGCATTTTCCCCTCCATTGGATGGGGGCACTCCCTTGTCCAATCTCCTCAACCCACCTTGGGGGGTGGGTTGAGGAGTGGCACCTGCAGCATAGAGTACCCCTTAAACCAGAGCTAATCTTACTAAATATTATCCCAAAGATGTACAACAAACAAGAAAAACACCAGATTATACATATAGTGACCACGGCGAGGATTTTATTTGCCAAATGTTGGAAATTAGAAAAAATACCTTCAAGGGAAGAATTTATACAGAAATTATTAGATATAGCTGAAATGGACAAATTAACAACCCTGTTAAAAAGGTGAAGATACTTTTGAAGAATTGTGGTCAAGATTCTATGAGTGGTTGGGCTAAAGAAACAATTTGTTATGTAGACTCAAGGTGTTTTATTTGAACTGTAAACTGTTGGGAGATTCTCTGTATTTTCAAGAGTTTTGTCAGATATGTCATTTGTTGTGTATGTAGAAAACCCCTTAAATAAACTTTTTTTAAAAAGTCCTCACTCTTTTATAGATTTAATCGCTACCCAGCTGGCTTCATGTGGAGGGGTGTGGAACTGAACCTGGTTCCATTAGAATTCGTCACTCTTAACCACTAGGCCACTCTGGCTCTCTACTCCATTGGCTGCCCATCAACTACTGGGTTCAATTCAAGGTTTTTTGCTATCACATATAAAGCCCTTCGTGGCCTTGAACCCTCATATCTGCAGGGCCATCTGTCCTCCCATGCCCCACCATGACAACTTTGCTCACCTGAACAGGGCCTGCTGTTGGTACCACTCTGCAAGTGGCAAGTTCAACAACGGCCTGTACACATGTTCTCTGTAGTGGCCCTTACTTTGCGGAATGCCGTGCATGAAGAGATCAGGAAGGCTCCTGTGTTTCCGGCACTTTGCAAACAGTGTAAAACAGATTTATTCAGGAAGGCATTTGTGTAAAGATCATAGGGCTATATTCTAATAGAATGGTTAAGGAGATGTTTCAACGAGGGAGTGGATCTGTGGACTTTACTACTGTGTATAGTATGTGCTACCTATTGCTATATGCTCTCAGTTCTCAATGCTCATGTTCTCAATTCATTGTATTTCTATTTACCATTTACTGCTTGTTTAACAGATCATGTTTAATACAGATCATG
>NW_015171543.1:85481-90978 GCF_001447785.1 Gekko japonicus
TCCCAGGCCCCTTACATTGCTTATTAGATTCTGAGTCATCCTATGGATTCCACTGACTCACACAGTGTAATCTACCTTGAGTCTCAGTGAGAAATCTGAACTATAAATAATGTAAATAAATAAAATCTTACCCTTTGGGTAAGTTGTCCCTAGGGACACTATTGGCAGCATCTTTGCACAAGCACAATTTTGCAAAAAACTAATGAAAACCTGATGTTTAACATGTGATCAACACCTTTGAACACAGTAAATTCAGCTTGGCGTAGTGGTTAGGAGTGTGGTTTGGTGTAGTGGTTAGGAGTGCGGATTCTAATCTGGGAGAACCAAGTTTGATTCCCCACTCCTCCATATGCAGCTGCTGGTGTGACCTTGGGACAGTTACAAGTTCTTTCAGAGCTGTTCTCTCAGGAGCAGTTCTCAAAAGAGCTCTCTCAGTCTCAGCCCCACCGACTTCACAAGGTGTCTGTTGCGGGGAGGAGAAGGGAAAGGAGATTGTAAACCACTTTGAGACTCCTTCAGGTGGTGAAGGGTGGGGTATAAATCCAATCTCTTCTCTCTTCTCAGCATCCCCCTAATCTTACCATACATTCTTATATCCTCGGGTGGTAAACAGCTAGAATGAATAAAGTCAAAGCCATGATTTTCATCACATAGGCACCCAAGTTAGACTACATAGCATAGAACGGTGTGCTACATGCAGGTGAAAGAAGCATATGTACTCTGGTGGTCACAGAGACAACTCAAGCAAAGTAAGCCAAGATCAGAGCTGGATTTATGAACAAGCGTTGTAAACTACACTTTAGGGCCTCGGATTAGGACAAGCCGCATCAAAGAAAATTACTTAAAATTGCTAAATTTCCATTTTGGGGGTAAATGCTATGGGGCCTCTTAAACATGCAATAGTTCAGGGCCTCAGTATATTTTAATCCAGCCCTGGCCTAGACACACTGTACAGAAGATCAAACAAAGCACACACCTAAACAGGATTCCTAGGCTATCTGCTATCAGAAGAAATATTTTCTTTCCTGAGCTCTTTAACATGAAGCAAAACCCATCACTGACCCTACCCTTGAAAGCATTTTATTTGCTGAAAGTATACTCCACCCAACATCCTCCAATTGTTTTCAATACTAAAATAGGGATGGGTTTCTAAAATGTTCCAAAAGAAGAGAGAGAAATCTCCAGCTAGTAAAAGATGATATACAGTTAGACCCTGTAACAAGCTGGGGCCATGAGATATAAGCCTTTGAAAACAGTCTTCATAAACATATTAATTCGGCCTAGAAACAAACAAGGGTTTTTACTCAACCTCGTGTTCTAGGAATTTATTAATTTTTCCAAAACATTTTCATTTCTGATACTTGAAAGCAATCTACATTTAATAATGAGGAAAATGTACATTTGTTCCTGGATTGTTTAAAAACAACCAATAGTTTTCCTCCCCCTTTTGTTGCTTCTAAATTTATACGCTGCAGTCACACCTCAAAATCTGCCTTTTTAAAATCTCACAGCTTGTGTGTAGTCTATTTCCGCTATCTTTCTGGTGAAATGAAAGTGCGCTAACTTGATTTGATCTGGTGTTATTCTTGACAGCCATTTTATCTACTATGTCCGTGCTACAACAGAGCGTATCTGATGTGGCATGTTTTTCTTGTGGGTTGAGTGACAACTTGGTGAATAGTTTTATCATGGAACACCTTTTGAAACAAGTGGACAGCAGCATTTATTTTTTGTATACATTTGCAAGGAAATTGTAATCCTTAGATAAGGATGCAGCAGCCAATAGCACTCGATTCTTTAATGTTTTATAGCACAATGCTTCCTGCAAATAAGTGAGCCTATAGGCCTATAGCAAACACATGAACTGTTCCAACAGAGTCTCATCTACATTCTAGCCAAATAAAATTACACTTTTTTCCCCAATTGTTTTGATATTGCCCAGTTGCTTTCATATTTGTCCAGTTGCTTTGATATTGCTTTTTTGATATTGATAGAGCCAGTTTGATGTAGTGGTTAAGTGCGCGGACTCTAATCTGGAAGAACCGGGTTTGATTCCCCACTCCTCCACTTGCACCTGGCTGGATGACCTTGGGCAAGCCGTAGCTCTGATAAGAGCTGTTCTTGAAAAAGAGCAGTTTCTGTCAGAGTTCTCTCAGCCCCACCTACCTCACAGGGTGTCTGTTGTGGGGAGGGGAAGGGGAAGGAGTTGTAAGCCGCTCTGAGACACCTCTGGGTAGTGAAGGGTGGGGTATAAATCCAAACTCTTCTTCTTCTTCTTCTTCTTCTTCTTCTTCTTCTTCTTCTTCTTCTTCTTCTTCTTCTTCTTCTTTACTGAATGGCACATTCTTTATTTCAGCACCATCAGTTGTGTTGTGGATGAATTGCACTTACACCCTCTTCTTAAAGTTCATTGGTCTTTCTTATTTCATATATACCAAGTCATGCATACATTCTAGGGTCTTCATATTTTTAACCATTTCACATTACCCAGTTTCACCCAGTTTCAAGCCGTGGGTGGTGCCACCAAAATGGGAAGCCTGGAGATGCTGTAGGGCACCATCATCTTCAGGAAGCCTTGTCAGTCCTAGTACTTCAGGTCCAAGCTGTGCCCAGCAGAATGCAACATCTTCTAGAATTAGGCATCCCTGGTGGCATCCCACCCCATTGCCCACTTGTGCCTGGGAGGGGGGGAGGCCTGGTGCGCCAGCGTCATGCTGGCATGCCTAAGTCACTTCTAGTTTATACCTGGAGGTTATGTAAGTGTGCTGGTGCAATAGGCCCCATCCCAAATTTTCTCCAAGGGTTGCCAGCTATGGCCTGGAAACCCTAGCAAGAATTTTTATTAAATGAAATTATTTAATAACTCAGCAGTCCCCGACTTACAGGACCAGGGTCTGTTCAGTCTCTAGCCTGTCTTTATATAGACATTTCTTTCTATGGACAGGAATCAGCTCACTGGAACCTCCTTCTCTGCTCCTCTGCTCATAGGGTGTTTTTTTTAATTTTCTACTGTGTAGCAGTTCTGGTTCCTAGTTAGTCAGCAACCTAGTTTGTGGCCAACCTGCACCCCGGGCCCTTCTGAGTGCTTGTGTAACGCTAAAGGGAAGCTCACAAATACCTATTACTATTTAAATAATTTATACTAGGAGTGGGAAGAAATTGTGGGAAGAAATACATTGTGGGAGAGCCACATGGTAATAGGTATGGTTTCCTCCACCCCTGACTTATGTTGATTTGGGACTATGCAGTGGCAGCTAAAGTAGAAAAGCACCTCCTCCTGTGCCATGTTTTCTGAGTTCCAAGGGTCTGGAAAGCGGTTCTGTAGCCAGTTACAGGGTTGCCAACTCTGGGTGGGGAAATACCTGTAGATTTGAGGGGCAGAGCCTGCGGAGGGCAGGGTTTGGGGTGGGGAGGGACCTCAGCAGGGTATAATGTCACAGAGTCCACTGCCCAAAGCAGCCATTTTCTCCAAGAGAACTTGGTCATCTGGAGATCAGTTATAATAGCTGGGCAATTTTCTGTAGGGGAAATGATGTGCTGTGGCTGGGGAACACGTTGATTTCCAGGGAATCTCCAGGCCACAGGGAGACTGGCAGCCGCAGTGAATGTTTAGGGAGGAAAGATTGGGAGATGTATTTTACCTCAGGACACATTCAATGACTCCCAACAGCAACAGCAAACTGTTTACAAGGTAGGAGGTGAGGGCCAATCAGGTCGCATATGCAAACAACCTCTGTGTTCCGACTGGCTATGGAGGGGGGAAGAGGATGACATGTGGAATGGAGCAAGGCCCAATCAGTCCACATATGCAAATGACCTTGAAAGGGTGGCCCAATCAGGTAGAAGGTGAGTCGTCAGGAGCATGGCTAGCCTTTTATATCTCTCCTTATATATAATTGAGTAGTGGTCCCACAACATTCTATGCACTCCAAAATCAGTTGGTTCCGTGATGTGTCAATCACAAGGTGTCTCTATCCACTGGCTGTGTTGCCTGAGTTCTCTCCCACCCACTGCAGCTTAGGCCACTCTTCTCTGATTGGGCCAGTGTTTCAAGGTCATTTGCATATGGAAGCTGACTGGACTTCACTCCATTCCACACCTCAAACTCCCTCCCCCCCACGAGACAGTTGGAACTGTCAGTTGCATATGGGACCTGCTGTATTCTGAGGTAAAATATGACCTCACTCACAACACATCACTTCCCCTTCAAAAGAAACAAACCCAATAACACAATCATGCCACACCACAAAAAAGACAGATCACACCACAAGCAGAATACCACAAGGCAAAAAAATGATAGGAAAAGGTGCCAGCAGTCACCCCATTACTGCCACAGATATGTGGCAGTCAGGGCTTCAGGGCACGGTGGCGGCGGCTGGTGGGGAGGAGATGGAAAACTGATCAATGAGGGGGAAATGTAGGTTGATGCTTGGCTGGGAAGTAGATAGGGTTGCCAACTCCAGATGGGAAAATCCTGGAGATTTGAGAGAAGGAGCCTGGAGAGGGTGAGGTTTGAGGAGGAGCGGGGCCTCAGACAGGTACAATGCCATAGACTCTGCCCTCCAAACCAGCTATTCCATAATGGGGAACTACTGTTGCCAATCTCCATGTGGGCGCTGGAGATCACTCAGAATTGCAACGGCTCTCCAGATGGCATTGATCCATTCCCCTGGACTCTGTGTCCTTATACCCTGCTTAGGTAGCCATGGCAAATTGATTCTGAGTGCCCACGGCCTTGGCACTCTCCCAGAGCCTCTTTCTAGCATTCATTGTATTTATTTCCACAATGGGCCTTATTCCTAGTATAACAATAATGCTATAACAGTGATACATGACCATTCCTTTAATGTTCCCTTTTGCTTGTAAGTCAGGGTTAGAATACTTGGGTTACTGCTTTCAAGTTCACACAGCAGGGATGGGTGCACTTAAAGCACCATCCATTTATTAAGGAGATAGCAGGAATAGAAGAAGTACATACAGTCTGCACTTCTAGCCAACTCAAACAGTTCAAAGACTTGAAACCAGAAATTACTTGATTAATAATTGGGGTTCACCTAACCCATCATATCATTTTTAAACTTAGTAGACAAATTTACCACCCACCCACTTCAGCTAGAGTGTCAGTGGGGTGGGGACAAGAGAATGACATCACACTGCCAGCATGGTGCCATTTTTTAAAACTAAGTACCACTGAGGGCAATGGAGCAGGAAACTGGAAGGTATCCCACTGAAGCAGGAAACCTGGTCTCCGTACTTCAGTGGGTTTAGGGAGGATACCTAGAGTATAAATACTGTCAAGGTTCAGACCCCAACCTGGCCTTTGGCCTGAACCTGGTAGCCTTCTCGCCTGACTTACCTGGCATGGCACCATCACTGCCAGAAACTGGGCCAGCTGCCCTGATCCCAGCCCTACCACCGTCCAAGCTGCCAGCGCAACTGCTGAAATTAAATACCAGCCATGTGCTGCTCCGAAGACCACCAACACTGATGCCTTCCA
>NW_015171543.1:91171-110123 GCF_001447785.1 Gekko japonicus
ATAGACATTAATCTTAACTTTGAACTATGGTATATAAACTTTTTAAAAGGCTGCTTTTACTTCATTGTGTTGTGTATAGAATGTCTGTGTTGTGGTCTACACACACCTCAGAATCAGAGCTTCCAATCTTCTTTGGGAAAATCTTGGTGATTTCAGCGCAATGCCTGGGAAAGGCAAAGTCCGGGGAGGAGAGAGAGTTTGTTGAGGATGTGACGTTACTCTAGGATTTCTGTTTCTCCTAGACTTCATTGTATACCTTCAAAAGCTGCTATTTTCTCTAGGGGAACTGATCATTGTAAGTCTGGAGATCAGTGGTAATTCAAGGAGAACTCCACCCCCCATTTTGAGGTTGGTAGCCCTACACAGAATCAAGTGGTAAAATGCGCAATACCACTACAAACTGCTGGTGGAGGGAGTCAGATTGTGGGGTGCTCACCTATACAGAAATGAATACTTCAGGAATAGGCCTGGCTTGGTCTAGCTGGCCTAGTTTTTGACTTGCAGGGAGTAAGTTAAACTAAATAACATCCAACAGTTACCTCCAACATCTCTGCTTGGATATCTGTGGAACGATGCACCACTCGACCTCTCCTGCTTCCTGCAGGGGAATTTGGCTCCCAGCATTTGCACTATACCAGTCTTTTTAACTCTTCCTGCCTTGGTTTTATTCAAGGTATGAGCTTTCATGTGCACACACACTTCTTCAGATACAATGAAATGGAAATTGAAATAACAGTCATACAGTAATTAGCACACAGAAATATGTTTTTACAAGCTTAGTTACATGGCTGTCATCTGTTTGGGTTCAACAAGTGGGCAAAAACATAGCAAGGAAATAAATATGTCAGAACTGGAGACTGAGGTATCCTTAATTGTGGAATGGTGAGAGTCTGTCATTAGGTTCCATCCGTCTCCTCTCAAGCATGGAGGTGACCTTACAGCATCTTTTTCTTTGAAGTGGGGCAATTGGCTGTGTCGAGATATTTTCCTTGCCCCCATTCAGAGTGAGTTCAGGGCAACTGAAATGCAAGAACTCCTGCTTCAGAATTCTCCTTGTCAAGCCTTGCTGCATCTTTAATTACAAGTAACAAGAGATGGTCTCAATTTCCCCATATCTGCAGATGCACCTTTTGTTTTCTCACTTGTTTTTTTTTTTAAACTTTGTTCTGCTGCTTCAGACCAACACGGCTACCCACCTGAATCTGTTTTCTCACTTGCGTCTCTTTATAGCTTCACTCCAGCTCGGTAATCTTCTTGGCTGACACATGTAGGGCAATGAGGTCGCTATGGGGTGACAAATGAGGGGGCAGAATGGACTTCAGTTGAAGAATCACATTTTAGAATCCTGAACTAAAGATGTCCTGCAAATTGAAAGCCAGTTCAGCAAGCAAAGCGGGACATACTTCCTTTCTCCTCACTATGCTAGTTCCTTATTTGTATAGAATTTATTTTTAGTGAGAAGGAAGATCCAAAGGGGAACCCACCACCTGCCGGCTGAAGTGGTACAGCCCATTCTTCCATCTCATTATCACTTTCTTCTCCTGCAGGTGTGATCCAGGCCTAATAGAGTGAGAGCTGTGAAATTTTTCCCCTGCACATAGCTCCTTGGGTTTGCGAGTGTGACTTTTTAAAATTAGATTTGCAACCTTTTTCCAGCCATGGTTATTCAGAAGTAAGTTTCACTGAGTTCAGTGGGTCTTCATTCCCATAGGGCAAATGACTACAGTTTTGGTCATGATGGAATCCTGGACGATGGTATTGCCCCGTAGTATTTTGGATGCTAATTTCTTTAACCTATTTTTCCCTTGTAATTTGGTGTTGAGTTGATTAGTAGCAACCAGGTAGACAACAAAGAGACCTGGATTATACAAGGAATAAGAGCATTAATTCTTGGGTTTGAACAATGCAATGTGTGAGATGTATGTCTCTTCCAATCCTTATTTAAACATGCACTCCTTGTAACTAAAATATACCCTAATATATTCGGATCATTTTCTTTTAAACGTATTGTGTTTTGTAAATTGTCTGCTGTATTACAGGCAGAACAATTTAAAGCATTAGTAATAATGTATTACTCCCTCCAAAAAGTGTTTGTCTTGGAAAGATGACAGCATCCTAATTAAATTAGCTTTAAAACATTGGAACAATAAAAAGGAGCTACAGTTAAACAGGGTGATGCAAACTTAATAAGCAGAGATTCTGAAAATGAGGGAGTACTTACTGGCTTTCAAAAGTCTGTGCTTATAAGGGTACATTATCTGAATGGCTTGGGTGCCGTTGGTATAGGCTTGATCTCACAGAACTTTCATCCATCAAACGCTCTGTCTCCTTTCAGTGCTACTCTCTCTCTCTCTTTCCCACATGCACACACAGAGATGGGCAGCTAGAATGCTGTTTTGGGAAGCAACTATGTAACTCACAGATGTTCCTGGAGCAGCATGGGATCCAGTCTGATGGATGTGGTGCCCAAACCATGCCAGGAATATATGATTCAGCCCATATCCTATTGCAACTGAACAAAAAAATCAGAACCCAAAAGTTAGCTTGAATTCTGCAGCCAAGTAGGTACCAAACGGATGTTGCGAGTGTTGCCTTATCCTAGCCACCACTATTAGATTCCACCATTCCCCCCCAAAGCCAGCCTCAAATCTTTAATGCTCTTGGAAATGTACTATAGCCAAGTGGTATCTCTTCACTTGGGCTTGACATTGGAGGATATATTTTAGGTTTGTGATTTTAGCACATAGAATGATTAAGGCTTTTAAAAGCAGCATCTGAGATTTACTTTCTAAAGTTGTTACTACTTACCATGATCCTTTTGGGGAAAAATAAATATGGTGACACTACATGAAAAGGAAAGATTAGTGTGTTCATTGGAGAGCTCAGACTGATGCAGAGGAACCAGGCTTACAACAAAGACTGATATTAATGTGTGGGTTTAAAAATTAGGGGGAAACAAACAAACCCAGTTTGTACTTTGATTCAAACTTGAGTCCATGCTATAAGATAAGTTCATTCAGCCCCCCCCCCATAAGTGTATATTTACATGCCTACATTTTTACACTGTTGCACAATAGCTAATATTCCAACGGGTTGTTGGTTCTCTTTGACAAGGCTTTTTGAACCCTTTTAAGTAGTCCCAAACAGCATCAAATTTTGGCCATGATCAGCACGTGTGTCATTTGGTCCCATCGATATACTAGTTTCTACTGCGATGGCTAAAAGCTGTATAGTGGTGAGAATAGTCAGGTAAGTGAAACAATGCATTTATTCGTTGTTGTAGATTTTCCAGGCTATATGGCCATGGTCTTGGCATTGTAGTACCTGACGTTTCACCAGCAGCTGTGACTAGCATCCTCAGAGGTATAACACAGAAAGATGGAGTAGGGCTGAGTCATTATCTTGTAGGCATTCCCCAGGTTGTGACATGCTAATGGAGGAGCTTTCCTGAGGAGGTTCTTTTGCATATGGATTGGCTATTAAAATTCTAATCTTATCTGTAGTGCTGTTGTAAGATGTAGAGCATTTTGTGTTTTTCAGGACAGAAAACCATGCCCTAATTATTTTTTAAACTCTCTTCTTTCCTGTTGAAATTGTGTTTATGAATTTCAATGGCTTCCCTGTGATGGTGCTCATTAACAGAAGGAAATTTGCTGTATGGTCCCTGTATCGCTTTACTCGAAATTGGGCCAACAACAAATAACTTCCGGTTTAGAATGATAATGTGAAAAGGGCCTATATTTATAACCATCTTCTGGATATCTTTTTCAATACCATCAATCTCAATTATGTTCCGAGAGGGTTCAGACACCCCCCCATCTCCTTGTATAACTGCCGCCAGCTTAAGTGTCAGGGTTAAATGGGTATTCATTTTCTGTCTGGAGTATTGGGGAAACTCTGTTCATTCATTATGGTGGGACTGCAGGTTAGTTTCAATTTAATTCCTACCACTGATAAAGAATTTTCAAAGATGCAGCAGCCACAGGGGGCTGCTGAAGAAATTTACATCTGTACTGTTAGAAGGAATGTAAAAAATTAGACCCATTCTGTTCAGATTAAATTGGTCTGATGCATGAGGCTTTCCCCCCCTGTCTACTTAACTTTGATGGAAGAGTGATCATTATGGAGAAGGATATGTACAATTAATTAAAAGGAAACTTCAGTCAAACCAAACCCAATACTGCTGCTGAGAGCTGAGATATCCATAATGTACTGGGGCCTAAATTACCACTGTTTCACTGGTGTTGCCTTTGACACTCATTGACTTACACTAATACCCAGGGGTGAAAAAGACATTGATGCTGCCTATACAGCAGATATTTTAACTGACCCATATTAATGGCATTTGTGGAATTAAAGACAATACAGAGGGATGAAAAAGCTTTGGTGCTTCTCTGGGGGCTTTTCCACACGCTCAACTTACTCCTGATTTTCTCCTGATCCACAAACATTGGAATCAGTCTGGGCAGTGGGCACAGTTCTTCCACATGTCTGCCCTTCCTCTGCATTTTCACAGTTTATTTTCTTCCACCATAAATAATGAAGGAGGGTGCTGTCATCATTGGTATTGTCATTGGTGCTCTAGCGATATGTCAGTATTTTACAATATACAATAGCATTAACTGGTTCTCTGAATTCCCAACTTTCATCATTCCCCTCCTTCATGGAGATATGGATAGGACTAGAGACTTACTTTAAACAAAAAAGAAAGAAAGCTGGGAATTCAGAGCCTCTGCTAAACCTGTGGTTACAATGCTCTAACAATATATCAATATTTTAGTGTAAAAAACAACAACAACAATGAAACTACTTATCTTCAGTGTGCGGGGAGGAGAGGGAGTGGTTTGACTATGACAACCTAATCATCAAAAAGTGGGTTTGAGGTAGGTGGGAGTGGACAGGACAAAGAAAACCAAAAGAAACATTAAACATGAGGAAAAGGGTGATTCAAAATCAGCTTCCAGAAAAACATTGGGGTACAATTGATCTCAAAAGAACCAGGAAAAAGAGGAGGGAGGAATGAAGTAAAAGCTAAAGGCACAAAATTGTGTGATTGCTTTGACACTGAATTATTCCCTATGAAAAAAAATACTCCCTGCAGGTAGAAAATTGTACAACATGAGGGCTGGATTCCAGCCTTCTCCATCATGCATTGGTTTCTAAGTATTTTTTTAAAAAATGTGAAGTAGTGTGGGCATGCACATATTGCCTCATTCTCATATGCAACATGTTCAAATGTTGCACTTACCATATTCAAAGGTGGTGATCAGATGTGAGCCAATCACTTGGTTTATTTGGTTCAGGCTGAGCAGCTTCAAATGCCTGCTGAACTAGTTTACATTAGGTTTTCCCAAACCTGCACATGCACAAAAATACTGTGGATTCAAACTCATCGGCATCCATTATCTCCACTAAGGACTATGCAGATCAACCTCAAAGGATAGGGTTTTATGAAACACACCATTTATTGATGACTGATTAATAATTGTACTTATCTTACTGCTCTTTTGACTCAAAGGTCTTAAGCAGTTTGCGCTCCAACCCTCTTACAACCAATCACAGCAACTAAATATTTAGAAACTGCTAAGGTATTTTTCCATTTTTCATCTATGAGGAAAAAACTGCACTTTTTTGAGGTGGTAAATTCACATAACTTATTAAGAGATTGTACAAATACCTTTCTCTCAAATCATACTAGATTTCACACTCCAGTAAAATACGCTCTAAGGACTCAAGCTGAACAGATCCACATTTACAAACTCTGTCTGAAAACTGCAGACCTGCAAATCAGGGAAAAGAATTCAACTGAGCGAGCATAAATGCTCTTCTATGATGACTGATTTATAGGATTTGGTAGTGATTTAATGAGTTATTTAATTGTCTATTTATTTTAAATAAATTGCCTGCTCAGCAGAGCACTTTTGCAGCAAGGATAAGGAGTTGGGTTGTGTGAGAATGCAGATACGTGAAAAGCCAATTATGCTGTACTACATCGTTAGGAAGAAATACAATGAAACAACCTCCCAAACGCTGCTCAGCAGATCGATGAAATATTGAACTGCTCATTGAAAAATCAGGTCCCTGTTCACAATTGGTGAACAGGATGTAGAAAGGCTTAGTATAGATATATATAATAGAATGATACTTGTAAAACAAAGAATAAAACAAAGTGCTTTTCTCAGGTATCTGCACAGCAATCTCAGCAGCAACTCTAGGAACCTTCCTGTTTTGCTCTTTGGGACAATGTTTAAGGACTGCACAGCTTCCTTTAGGACAATGAATTATCTCATAATTTGCAATATCCCTTGGAGTTTCTGCAGGATTTTTAAATATATATATTGAAAACACTGAAAAAATAGTGGAATTCAATTAGCTACCTTTACTTTCTTCAGCCCAGAAAACCCTGATGCTGCTGCAAATAATCAGGTTGCTAAGATTGGAATATGGATGCTTTTAAAAGACACTCAAATTTCTGGTTGGATTTTGAAGGTCTGCTTTTGAAGTGGATATACTATAAATCCTCCGTCTTTCCAGTTTTATTACTGAATTTTATACAGGGAGTTTCCACTCTCTGTATTACCAATGTATATGTGTGCAATGATAAAAAAGGACCAAAAAAAGGTCTTGATGTGATTGTATATGTAGTTTATCAAGATTCTTTTTATGTGGTGTTTTAGCAATGTTTAAGAGGCCATATGCACAACACAGAAAGAATATTGATGTTTTCATATGTATAATCACATCAAGATTGCTTTTTTGCCAGTTTTTTCTATGTATGTCAGCATGATAGAACAAAGCAAAGGAATTAGGAAGCCATGATAGTGTGTGCATGCTCCAATGCAAGAATTAATTTTAGATATCCTTTTAGTTAGAGTGGAATATGGGAGGAGTAGGATGCATGATAGAGCAAACAAATGGGACAATAAAGGACCAGAAAAAGAGAAATCCACCCATCCCTATAGACTCATTATGTCAGTATGTGAGAGATGGTACTTGCTTTCTGCAAGTATCTGTTCTGTCCCTGTCCCTTATGATAATTTGCTAAATATATAGCTGGGGGAACTCATGTTCTTATATATTGTTAGATTTTATGACACCATCCAGAGTAACTGCCCTTGGCTAGAATGAGTGAGTTGCTTTGGTATGGATGGTGATGGCTTTCTGCCCAATCATAGTTTCATATTCCTTGCTTATTCCATTTCTCTTCTTTCCATGTCAATAAAAATTCTTGGCTTGTAGCAAATGCATTTAAAATATTTATATTTTGTTTCTTTTTTTAAGATGTCAAACGCAGCTTACAGCCATTAAAATAAGATTTTTAAAACTTCATGGACCACTAAAAGCAAGGAAGGGAAACAGCAAAAACAACAAATTATCCACTAAATACTCAAGAATAAAATCATCTTCACTTGGCACCAAGGAGACAATTTGGCACCACCAAATGCCTTTGACAGAGTACTCCATAAATGAGGAGCCACCACAGAAAAACCCTTATCTATGCTGTTACTTGCTTAAATCTCTGGATGTGGGAGCATCCAGAGTTTCAAAGCAGATCTTAAGGGAAACAGGCAGGTTCCCATGGGAGGAGGTGGTCCACAGTATATTCTGGTCCTTCAACAACGTGTTAGATTGAAGGGGAAAAAATTACACAGAAGGAACTGCTTTACTTCATGGGTTAGCAGAAAGGAACTAGAATTGAACAAGAAGGATCTAGCATTTAATGTGGATGGATTGTTGATCTTTGGATGGATAACTATGCTGCTCCAGGAACACTGAAAGGGCACGTTCATCTGAGATGGACAGACCACGTAAGGTACTACTTATGCTAATATTTCCAACCCACAAATGAAGAGAATGCCAAGACCACTTATTCAATAACTCTAAGAACTATATCATTAGAATCCAATTTTAATGCTAATCAAGTCTCTAAGTCTTTTATAATGTAGTCTCTATATATCCAATAACATAATCAATGACAGAAAAACTTCATAGCCAAACAAGCAACTTAGAAGTCACAAAATGTGCTCACAGGCACTAATCAATTGATGCACAATTTAAGTGGGTGCACCCTGTGGATTTTAATGATATACAGATAGTTCTTATTATTGAATAAGTGGTCTTGGCGTTCTCTTCATTCGTCGTTTACACACGCTGAGTATCCTGATTTTGCTGTACAATATTTCCAACCCAGCATGGATCATTGACACTGGCATAGTAGCACATGCATCATATCGGCAATCCCATCATATATTTCCATCCTTGAAAATTTGCAAAGAATTATAGAGATCAATCTATAGGAGATCAACTAACATGTCATGGCAGTGGCTTATGAATGAGGTCTAGGCATCGTCTCTTAAGATGAGGGCTTCTAAGAAAATTCTACACATAATATGTTTACCTTTCAGCATTGCTTCTGACAATCCATGATTATGTACATTATTATTGGCTCATGCAACGCATAGAATAGAGACGGAAGTAGCAAATGTGTGCATATTTGCACAACTCATTCTGATCACAGAATATAGATTACTCTTGAAGCAGAACTGGGTAGATTTCACACAATCTACTTAGTGCTCTGGATATATGGAGTACAATCTCTTTGAAAGATCAAGGTGGGCAGCTGTGTTGGTCTGAAGCAATAGAACAAAGTTTAGACTCCAGTGGCACCTTTAAGACCAACAAAGTTTTATTCAAAGTGTGAGCTTTCGTGTGCAAGCATACTTCATCTGACAATGAAATGGAATTAGAAATAGCAGGCATACATATAGAGGGTGGGTAGTAAATTAGTATGCAAAATAGTGAAGATGTTTTAAACAGATTAAAAGAATAACAAACTTGGTTTATGGTTATTATCTGTTTGGGTTCAACTGGGGGGGGGATAGCATAGGTAATAAATGTGTCAGAATTGGCGACTGATGTACCCTTAAATGTTGAGTGTCATTAGGTCCCATCCATTTCCTCTCAAGCATGGAGACAAAATTTGCAGCATCTTTATCTTCTGACCTGGTGTAATTACATGGACTGAAACTTGTGGACCTGGCTAACTCAGACTCCTTCTGAGTCCTCTGCACTGCAGCACAATATACATGGGTCTATATCTGCTAGACAAATGACTGCACCGATGCTGTAAGATAGCGACGTACAACTCGACAGCTTTTGCTGGGCTACAGGGTAACCTATGTTACAGACTTTGCTTATGCAAACATCATTATGGGAATAATCCCTTAATCTTTGAAGAAGGAGACATAGTCTTGTAAAATATATTATGATAACAAGATGCAAGCCTTTCTTTGATTCTTGCAATCTCCTGCTGACTAGTAGTTGAGTGGTCTTATAAAGGATCCATAATACATACGTGCTGTGCATGCTTGCCAGTTTCTCAGTTTAGGAAGATAAATGAAGAGGAGAAACAGGTTGCTTACCTGTAACTGATGATCTTCGAGTGGTCATCTGTGCAGCCACACACACCATGGTGTGTGGCCTGCACAGAGACCACAAAGAAGATCTCTGCAAATTTAGAAAGGTCATGAACTCTCACTGCCAATAGTAGTTCATCAATGATCAGCTATTTTTAAAGTGTATCCTTTAATTCTGGGTGAATTTGGAAAGAAACCACATCCTCCAGAGACACTTTACATGTTCAGATTTGCAGAGGCTGAACACTGAATTACCCTTTCTGAATTAAAAACATCTTGCTTTTGTATTATTAGACAGTAAAAGTTCCATAACAATCCTGAGGCTTCTCATTACCTTTCAGATCAGGGGCATAATTTCTGCAAACAAAATAATCCCTGACCTTCCATTTAGGAATGTTTATGGAGTGCACAAGTACAGAAAAATGTGCCCTGCAGTTCATAAATATATTCAGATATATTCAAAAATTGATTAAGAAATAATAGTCGAAATCATGGGATTCATTAAATTAATAATCTTTGCCAAATTTCAGCTTGCAGGAGAGGACAGAACACATTTATTTGTGGAATTCACTCTCCTCCTAAGACACTCCATTTCAGGTGTTATAAAGAAGTACCCAAAAAAAACCCTTAGTGTTGGTCTCCCATACTTTCTGACCCCCGCCCCCCCGTGGATACCTTAGGTCTAATACTAAGGGAGATTTGTCATGTGACTTTGATGTAGAAATTGAATAGAATTTTGAATCTAACGTATACCTTTATTGCTTTTATTTCTGTTTGATTTGAAAAGGTAATTTACAATGATAAATTTCTAACCACTACAGCAAGAGGCTCCTGGGAGCAGTTATAAATTAACATGGCTAAGTGGACAGTTTCTTTTGTGCAAAAATAAACAGTGCTGTGGTACATAATGAATTTATGGTGGATATGTTAATTGAGCCGTCAATGAGCCCTCCAAAGATTACTGGAGTGGAAGAGGTTTGTTATGCTGCGGATAGTCCCAAAGTTTTTTTTAAACAAAGGGAATTAGATATATATTAACAATTCTGACACCTTTTTAAAACTGTAAAACAATGTTTACTTGTATAGTTACTTGTTCAGCGTTGTGCCTGTGGGCAAATGAAGCTCGTGAGCACTTGTTTCTGACTATGTGGGAATGAGAAAGTTATGCAGCTTTCCTGTGACACCCAGCAGGGTTTCTATTTCTCCATCCCTTAATTTATTCTCTCTCTCCCAGCTTTCCAATTTTCTTTTGGGGTTCCTCCCGGAGGATAAATGAGGTGTAACTATGACTTTAGGTGGGACACTGGCTGCCTATGTCCTTCTCCTATCTAAGCTTGCCCACCTTTCTGTTGCATTGAATGGCTTTGTGCTTTGGTAGTGAGTCATCCCCATTCCTTCCACCCCACGTCAACGAGCAAATTTTACTTAGTAAACTCTGAGCCTGTACAGACTGCAGACCCCATTATTATTCCTTTGGGACTGCAAACTTTGACATTAACCCTAGGGTGTAAGGCATTTTACCACACTGCCTAACACAACATGTCCAGTTCAAACTTGCAATCAGTTTTAACTTTATCTTCATGAAGACAGGATGTTTTATCAATCCTGTCATCTATTTCTTTGGTATCTCTTTCTGATGACAAACTCACTGGATTTGATCTGTGCTTTTTATCCTCAAAACTTGCAACCACATGTTGAAAGGGGGGAAAAAGAGCCTTTCAGACACCTAACTTAAACCTAGTTTTTGGTATATGAATTTTCTCTAGGGGGTCCTGGCAAATGCAGTTTTAAAGAACTACTGGTAAGATCTCACAACTATTCAGAGGAATTCCCAAGATATCTTTCAAAGAATCTGTTACAGGCTGTGGTCACACGGAACATTAGCCACACTACAGAGATGGAAGATAGGTGCATTTTCCGGGCGCAATCAGACTATCACATCTGGGAAGCGTAGAGCTCCCGTGCCGAACCCGAGGCTTCCTGCCGAAGATGCGGGGTAAAAAACTAGTACCTCCGAGGTACGAGTTTCCGGAAACCATGGGGCAAGGGCGTGCGCCTGATCATGTTTCCGGTGGAATCCCGTGGCATCTGGCACCCACCCATGTCCCGTTGCGAACAGGTTTTTTTTCCTCCAAGTCTCCACAGGATGCGCACAAGCACCCAACGGCGAATGCGCACAAAGAGGCCCCCTCCCACTGCAGCCAGGCTTGCCGCCTCTGGAGGGTCGCTATGGCCACTGTCACGCAGGCGGTTAGAGCGGCTGTGACAAGGAGGTCCCCCTCCCTCTCCATTGGCTATGCCTCGGAGCTCTGTTGGGGTCCAGAAGCGTCTGTCGCCCTCTCCGGTAAGCCCACCACCCGCCTTCGGATGTGCAGATACGATTGCTCAGTCATGCGTATGCACAACCTTCAGTTTTTTTAAAAAAATCCATCTCATTTGCCACGCTGCAGGATCATCGTGTGATCGGCACCTGCCCCCTAACCATGGGACCTCGAAAGAATGTCTGATCGCGCAACCACACGTTATTTTCCTCCGGGGCAAACAGCCACGCTTCCGGACTACTGGTAAGATCTCACAACTACTCAGAAGAATTCCCAAGATATCTTTGAAAGAATCTGTTACAATTAATCAGACTGCATCAAGAAAGCACTATGCGTCCAGAAGTTACCCTCAAGAACCTCCATGGTTTGACCGGGGCCACAATTCATCAGACTGCATCAAGAAAGCACTAGGTGTCCAGAAGTTACCCTCAAGAACCTCCATGTAATTTGGTGTGCTGCTGACTCTGAAGATATATACTTGGACATAAGGCTCATGGATTTATGTAGCACAGCATAGCACAGTGATCCCCAGTGTGGTGTACATAGGTGCCATAGAATCTGCTAATGTGCTTTATTGCACCACTTGCTTCTTTTCCAAGGCAGGAGCCAATCTTAGCCTTCCCCCACTTCATTGGTATATCAGGTTCCAATAGTTCCACCTCCCAACGGCAGCCATTTTATCATGGTGCCCACTTCCCATTGTCAAAATTCCAAAAAGGCCCACAAGTTCAGCTAGGTTGAGAACTCCTGCCACTGCAGATTTGTTGCAGGGGCAGATTTGGACTCTGCAGAACCTGAGATTAGGATTCTCAACCTTTAGGCGGCACCTGGAGATCTCCCACTATTACAATTGATCTCCAGATGATCAAGATCAGTTCCCTTGGAGAAAATGGCTGCTTTGGAGGGTGGCCTTTATGGCACTGTACCATGCTGAGGCCCCTCCCCTCCCCAAACACTCCCTTTCCCAAGCTCCCCCACCCAAATCTCCAGTTATTTCCCTACCCAGAACTGGCAATCCTACTTGAGACCAATGCTCCCTCTAAGCCCTGAAGTCTTGTGAGCAAAAATTCTACTTTGTGAGCTACTGGCATTAAAGTTGTGAGTGAGCAATTTGGCCGCTGCATAAATTCGTTTGCTCTGGAGCCATCCTTCCTGAGCTAAGACATAAATGTGTGAGCCGAGGCTAGAAAACTCTGAGCTAGCTCACACTAACTCAGCTTAGAGGGAACACTGCTTGAGACGGTTTCCAATGTAGGCAGATATTGATCTGACAGAGTCTAGAACTCAAATGAACCCTTAAATTTATTTACTTTATTTATAGTCCACGTTTCTCACTGAGACTCCACATGGAATATGATGATTGTACCTCACAAACAGTGATGCAGAGAGAATTAAAAAGGATGGTGCTCTTATCTTTGGCTTCACATGAACCATGTTTATAATGTTTATTTTTGAAAGTTGTATCACGTTGTACGTATTTTTCAATAAACGTTATTGTTGAAAAAAATCTTTGGCTTCACATTTTGTCTTCTGCATTTTCTGCTGGAAGTATGAAATTGTTTGGGTGGTGGGTAGTCTGATTCCGACTAAGAGATAAGAAGGTCAGCCTCCAAACTTGGGAAGGACCACTCTTTGGCTGCGGTCACACACACTATATAATCCACTTTCAATGCACTTTCCAACTGGATTTTTACTCTGTGAACTCACAAAATCTAATTTGAAAGTGCATTGAAAGTGGATTATTTAGTGTGTGTGACCGCAGCCAAAGAGTGGTCCTTCCCAAGTTTGGATGCTGACCTTCTTTAGAGAGCTCTTTGGGGAGCCTGGAACTTCATATCTGGTTAATTTGGGGAGCCTGGAACTTAAGGGGGAGATGATCCTGGCTTGGAGACAGATTTGGAGGAGTTACCAACTAAAGTGCCGGGAGGGGGGGCAGAGCTCATAACTGCTCTTTTCTACCTTTTCTCTTAACCTTTGTTGTTGTTTGGTCTTTTTTGTGCTGCATACCTAATACATCTTAAGTTCCCACTCATCTTTCTTGCCCTACACAAGCTACCCTAGAGTGTGCCTTCTGTTACAATAATTAATAAACAAATTAGTGGTACATGACATTAGAATAATTGCTCACATGTACTTCTACTGGTTTAGATAAGCCCTTCAGAGTAATTACTTTAGAAAGAATGTAGAAGATAACCAAATTCATGGTGAATTGAATATTAATCAGCTTAATTGAGAGGAAAGGCAGCATGGTATAGTCAGATTTCAGAAGCTAAACAGGGTCAGTGCTTGGAAGGGAGGCCAACAAGGAAGGCTGTGGTCACACACACTAAATAATTCACTTTCAATGCACTTTCTAACTGGATTTTACTGTGTGAACTGGCAAAATCCAGTTAGAAAGTGGATTGAAAGTGGATTATTTAGTGTGTGTGACCACAGCCGAAGACTCTGCAGAGGAAGGCAATGACAAACCACCTCTGCTTTTCACTTGCCTTGAAAACTGCTTGCTGAGGTTGCCATAAGTCAGCTGCAACTTGGTTTGAGAGTATATGAAGTTCAACATATAGCTGTAGGCAGAGTAGTAGATATTAAACTTTTACTATCATAAAAGTGACCATGACTCACAAAGCCTGACATTGTCAAAGCACGTATTCCCTAAGCAGGCTGCCTTGCCATTTCCCATCTGTACAGTTCTACAGTACTCATTACCCAAGGCATGATGAAGGCTATTAAATTTGTCTTTGGGAAGACTATTAAATTTGTCTAAACCAGAATGTCAAAGTTCTTGTTTTAACCAAAAAGGCTCTCATATCACACCACCAACCAAGAATCTGTAGTATATCATTATAATCCACCGGCAACCATCCTAGAGTGAAAACAAATCCCAAGGAACAAAGAATCTGCATGACCTCATATGATCTTTAAAGAGCTGAGAGTTCTAAATGAAGAAGGCATGAAATGGGGTGTTTGATTTATGTGCTAAATGTTCCAATTTAATGGAAGCATTTCCTAGATCAAAAGTTAGAGAATCTGAACTTGTGTACTATGTCGATCAGCAGTCATCCATGTGCAACACGCTCATGTAAAATTAACCAGGAGCACAGAAGGGTCATAAATTGAGATAATAAAAACTTTTATAGCTATTCCCTATTATTTATGCAGTAGTATTTACTGACTAGGGGACATTGAATGGTATAATGTAGCTCGATCTCATCAGAGCTCGGAAGTTAAATGGGGTCGGTACTTGGATGAAAGACCACCAAGGAAGAATTTGCAGAGGAAAGCAATGGCAAACCACCTCTGCTTAATCCCTTCCCTTGAAAACCCTATGCCTGGGGTCACCATACTTTAGCTGCAACTTGCCAGCACTTTACAAACACAGTTAATGACTACTCTCCATGCTGATAGATATTCACTAAAAATACTCACTATCCGAGAGATGCTGGGATTTATTTATTAAAATATTTATATTCCTCTTTTCCATTGCAACTCGGTGTCTTTCGATTCCAAATTAAAACCATAGAGTATACCATAAAACCACATTAACCCCTTCCCCAAGATAACGCCTGACACCATTAAAAGCCCTAGTCAATAAAACAGCCTTACAGCACCTCTTGAAAAGGGCAGTTCCCCATCTCCAGTCATTTCCTCAGAGAGCCCATTCCACGAGGCGGGATCCTCTGTTGAAAAGAGCCAGGCTCTAGTAGATGTCAAGAGGCCAGCTTTGAGGAAACAACCAGGAAGTGGCAACTGGGCAACCATGCATGGGGATACATGGAAAGATATGGTCTTTCAGATCCTGACAATGATTGGGCCACCACATTATGTACTACCTCTAGCTCCCAAGGTGGCCCCACACAATGTCTCTGACAGTAGTCCAGTCATGAGGCAGTTTATTGAAACATTTGTATGCCACCGCTGCCTTAACCTGTATGTCCCAAGCTAGCCCAATTTTGTCAAATCTCAGAAGCTAAGCAGGGTCAACCCTTGGTTACTACTTGGATGGGAAGCCACCAAGGAAGTCCAGGGTTGCTATGCAGAGGCAGGCAATGGAAAACCACCACTGTGAGTCTCTTGCCTTGAAAGCCCTGCTCAAGGCTGTAAATTAAATAACAAAGCAGTAAATTAATTCCAACAAGTAAATAAAACAATAAAAACAAGGCAAGCAAATAAAACATTAAAAGTACGGTCAGGTCAGCTAAGAAGGGTGACATAAGCTGACAGAAGCCAGCAGCCTGTTTTACAAACTCCTGTGAGCAGAATTACCTACTTCAACTTAATTTTAATCATATGGAAAATCAAATTGTCACTGGGTGGTTTCACACAGTCACTCTTTCTGTTGGGAGTTCTTGCTGTGGCTGCCACAGCAATGGGGTTTACAGATGGCAGGTTTCCCTGCATTTCCCCCCAGCAGACATTCCCCCAGCAGCAGCTGTACCACTGGGGGAGGAGAGTTTTTGAGGAATTTTAAAATTTAAACTTATTCATTTATTTAAAATATTTCTGTGCCTTAATTTATCCTGAACGTATATATACCATATCAAGATGTCAATTTCCACTTTTAAAAAACCTCACCCAACCACCCCGGTGGTACATAGGGGGAAAATGGCTGCCACAGGTCTAGGGAAGCAAAAATAATTGTCATGTGGGTGTGACTTTCCTATCCATGTGGCAGTCATCCAGGATTTGCTGTAATCTTTTCCAAAAGCTCTCAACAAGGCAGATTTCGGAAGGATTAGAGAACAGTTGAAGAAACAAGGTCGAAGATGCTTTGGGGAAGTGAGGGGAAATATCTGCTTCTTGATAGCATTGAAACAGGGCCAAATAAGCCATGTGGAAAAGGTCATTAATTGCCTTACTAATTTGGAAAAAAAATAGTTTATCAATCAAAAAAGAGATTGCAGCTACATTCCTATAGCTCGGAGTCAATCACACTGAATTCAGTGGAGCTACTCTAGAGTGAATATGCCCAAGATTGGGCTGTATATGAGTGCTACATTTCTTAAAAGAAGAGGGAAACTGCTGGGGCTAGATTGATTATAGCACATCCTCCAAAGTCAGAAGCAGAAACTGTAACTTTTACAAGCAATGAGAAAGCATCAGAAAGATCTACCTATGGAATCAGTGTGGTGTAGTGGTTACAGTTTCAGACTAGGATCTGGAAGACTCCAGGTTCGAATCCCTAATCTGTTATGGAAGCTCAGACCAGTCATACACTCTCAGCAGGGGTCATTTCATAGAAAAAGAGGTGCAGGAGCTCATTACCATAACTCATTAACATAACTTATTTGCATATGTCACACCCCCTGACATCACCGGAAGTGTGTCAGAAGAAGGCAACACCCACCGCTCAGGCTCCACTGGACTGTTTTGGATTGCTAGCTATTGGGGGGGGGGACATGCAGATCTGTCCTCGCAGAGGAGGGAGAGCTTGTACCTAAATAGGACTTGGTCTTAAAGGTGCCACTGGACTGTTTTGGACTGGGGGGTCGGGGGGGGCTCTGCAACTTACCTGGCTGCTTCTTGCTCTGACTGAGGACTGCAGGGGGTGGGGCTTGTTGCATGTGCCCGCCCCCTGGGCTCTTTACTGCTGGAGCTCCGCTCCTGTGCGCTCCTGCATGAAATGACCCCTTACTCTCAGCCTAAGTTACCTCATAGGGTTGTTGTAAGGATAAAAGGGTGGAGGGGAGAACCATGTAGGCTGCTTTGCATTCCCATTGTGGAAGAAAGGCAGGGTATATGTGAGGCAAATAAATAAATAAATAAATATCCAGGACCTAGGGCTGTGCATGCGTAAAGATTTGGGATGTTGGAAAGGTGAGAAAAACATAGTCTCCAATGACTGTGAGCAGTGGGCCCAGCCCAAGTAGCATGAAACAATAATGGCACATGGGAGAATGGGGCTTGTTTCCCACACTGGCAAGGATAATTCAGGAATTCATGGGCCTGCTACAGGGCTTGCATTCCTCCTGTGCTGGTCTACTCCAATCAAAGCCAAGCCATTTGGGTCTCAGTTTCACTGAATAGTGCAACGTTTTGTAGAACTATGGCTGTTTACCCTTATATTTGTTTTGGTCTGAATCACTGTAGAAGACAGTAAATCCTTTTCACAAGAGGCCATGATTATTCGATCCAATGTTGGCAACAGAACTGTTTTATTTTTTAAGTCTGATCTCTGTTAACAGATAATAATAAATCATAAATGCAGAAGTGGGGCATATAGGAAGTGTGCGGGCATAAAATACGGATATACGTTTTGCAACGGGTATTGTGAAAGCTTATTATATGAAATCTGAGAAGATGACAGTCTGAAAGTGATCTTGTAAATTAGATTAGAACAATGCATGTAAATAATGCTAATCAATAAAGAGACAGGATAGCTAATCTTAATTGTGTTCCCCGAGATGTCTGGAAATGTCCTAAGTAATCAGATTCAGGGATCATGCAAACATTCAGCTTGGTCCATTATATTGTTCCAGCTCCAGCTGACCAGCCTTTGTAGAGTTGACTAATAATATGCCAGGACAGTTGGTTGATGTTCTGTCCGTGGGTTTGGGAGAAGACAGGAGACACCCATTGGAGCCTGAAGATGACACTCTTCCAGTGGAGGAGACAGAGCAGAGAGACAGACAGCCTTTGTAGAGTTGACTAATAATATGCCAGGACAGTTGGTTGATGTTCTGTCCGTGGGTTTGGGAGAAGACAGAAGACACCCATTGGAGCCTGAAGATGACACTCTTCCAGTGGAGGAGACAGAGCAGAGAGACAGACAGAAAGAAAAAACACCTTGCCCTTGAAATTAGATGAGTTTATAAGAACATAAGAGAAGCCAACGCTGGATCAGGCCAATGGCCCATCCAGTCCAACACTCTGTCACACAGTGGCCAAAAATACCAGGTGCCATCAAGAGGTCCCCTAGTGGGGCCAGGACACTAGAAACCCTCCCACTGTTGCTCCCCCCCCCCCCAAGACCCAAAAATACAGACCCCCACACAGTGAATTCCATGTGTTAATCACTCTTTGGGTGAAGAAGTACTTCCTTTTATCCGTTCTAACCCGACTGCTCAGCAATTTTCATTGAGTGCCCATGAGTTCTTGTATTGCGGGAAAGGGAGAAAAGTATTTCTTTCTCTACCTGCTCTATCCCATGCATAATCTTGTAAACCTCAATCATGTCACCCCTCAGCCATCGTTTCTCCAAGCTAAAGAGCTCCAAGT
>NW_015171543.1:110269-110509 GCF_001447785.1 Gekko japonicus
TTCCAACCCTTTTATCATTCTAGTTGACCTTTACTGCACTTTTCCCAATGCTATAATATCCTTTTTAAGGTGTGGTGACCAGAACTGTACACAGTATTCCAAATCAGGTCGCACCATTGATTTATACAGGGGCATTATGATACTGGCTGATTTGTTTTCAATTCCCTTCCTAATAATCCCCAGCATAGCATTGGCCTTTTTTATTGCAGTCGCACACTGTCTCGACATTGTCAGTTTTCT
>NW_015171543.1:111867-118068 GCF_001447785.1 Gekko japonicus
TGGTTTCCTGCCTCTAATGTATTTGAAGAAAGTTTTATTGTTGGTTATTTGCTATATGCTCCTCATATTCCCTTTTTGCCTGCCTGATCACAGACTTGCATTTTGTTTGCCATAGCCTGTGTTCCCTTTTATCAACCTCACTGAGTCTGGCTTTCCACCGCTTAAAGGAATCCTTCTTACCTTTTACACCTTCCACCACTTTGTCTGTTAACCATGCAGGCTTTTTTCTATAACTATTTGTGCCTTTCCTGACCTGAGGTATATATTTTTTCTGAGCTTCTAGGACTGTAGTTTTAAATAGTCTCCAAGCTTCCCCAATGGTTTTGACCCTTTCTACTTTTGCTTTCAGTTTCTTCCTCACATGTCCCCTCATATCAGAGAAGTTACCCCTTTTAAAGTTAAAAGTGGTGGTGTCAGTCTTTTGGGGCAACTCCCTATTTATACTGAACTCAATAACATTATGGTCACTGTTTCCAAGCAGTGCAATCACTTTTACATCTCTCATCAGGTCTCGAGCATTACTTAGGACCAAATCCAGGATAGCCTCTCCCCTGGTAGGTTCTGTGACCATCTGTTCCATAGCACAGTCATTGAGAGTGTCTAGAAACTCAATCTCTTTTTCCTGACTTGAACACATATTGACGCAATCAATGTGTGGGTAGTTACAATCACCTATTACGACACAGTTCCTCATCCCTGTTTCAATTTTGCTTCTCTCTTGTGCAAATCAAACCCATGAGTATTGTTATGCTATTTTCAGTTTCCTTGTGACAATCACTGTTAATATTAATGCATTTAAAAAATGTTAATTTTGTGTCTGTTATCTCAACGGCATACAAAGTGATTTAAAAGAGAAAAATGGACAAGGAACACCAGCAACAACAATGGATGGACTGAAAGGGATCATAATAACAACATATTAAAAGAAAAATAAGCTAAATTAAACATGTCCATACATCCCTAGTTTAAACTGGCTGAGAGAGACAGGTAGGGGGAAAGTGTTGAGTTTCTAGATGGAGTTATCGAGATGTGGGGATGCAGCCCTGGATGGTGATGGAATTACAGCAAAATCTCTAGGGTTCTAACACAGAGTTAATAGGTTTGCTGCCTGCTGAAGGACTACCTCTTTGTTTCCATTGTGCTCTACTTGTGTGTTTGTAAATAAAGCAAATATTACAGAGGTACCATAATTCTCTAGTTCTGACTGTCACCCAAAGGAAACTTGATTCTGTAGTGTTATCCCCAGGACTTTCTTCTGTTTAGTGTTAAGGGGAATGTATAATACTGGTCCCAGCAGTGGAATGTTTTCACCTTGGAAAGAAATCATAAACTGGTGAATGAGCTAAGATGGAGCAAACAATGGCTCACCTGACAAAGAATAAAGCACTGCATTAGTAAAGCTATTACAGACTGGAGGGATTAACAGCAGGACTCCTTGTAGAAACTGAACCATCCCAGCGGCAAGCCCAGCCAAGAATGGAAGATTTTTGTTGGTAGGTTAAAGTAGGCTTGAGTGAGGAACATAAAGTAACAATGAAAAAGTATCTGGAGACTGCATAGGAGAAGGTGAGAACATTGTTTGATCATTGCACAGGGAGTCAAAGGTAATTCAGAATCCCAGCTGGACCAAGATTTCAAACAAAGTGAACAAGGGCCGATTATGCACAGGTGTTTTCCCTCACTTTCACCGTGCATATCCATCAGGTTTTCTTTGTCGTTCTGCACATTTTCCTCCCTTCAGTTCTCAGTTCACTTTCTGGTTGCTGTTTTCCAGGTTTTCTGAGAGTGCTTTTGTGTCGATTTTTCCCTTGTTTCGCTTCCAATTCGAAGGTAATACAAAAGCATACAGATTTCCTTGGATTCCTCTCCACCCTTTTGGGGCCCCTCAAAGGTCACTCCTGGCCCACATTGAGGTCATTCCTCCCACTCTGCACCTTCTGCCATCCTCCCCCCTTCATGGGTGTACAAGCTCCATTTTCCCATCTTTTAAATATTTTTAAACAAGTGGCATGAGTCTAGAGATATGAGACAATCACTAGTCTCAGGTTGCTGAATTAAAAAAAAAATTAACATGACAGGGGGAAGTTTAAAAGGAGCTGAGCGAGGTTTAGTTCCCTGCTGGTATTGACTTGAAAGGGGGATCAGAGATAGGGCAATTGTGCAAACCGCAGCATGCCCAGTGCAAAAAAAAAAGGATGCATGTAAACAAAATAAATAGAGGGGATTGTCAGCATGGAATGACATTGACATGAGATGTAAAGAGAAACAGACACTGGGATGGGAAGCCTAAAGCTTTGAAAACATTTTTCCCTTTAATGCTTTAGTGAGCAAAGTTTGAGGGGGAACTGTTTTGGCAGTCTCTGGAAGCCAGTATTAAAATGGTGACTGAGCCACGTGGTCCTTCTGCCAACCGCCAAACTTAAGAATCGCTTGGGATTGATCCATCTGGAAGATGAGTGCAATCCACACTGGACAGGCTTTAAAAAACTTCCAAGATCATGACCAGTGTGCAGAATCAAATTAGAAAACCACAAAGAGAAAACCACACAAATGTGCAAGGAAGGATAGGAAATTAGCATTATTATACCGCTGCATTAGGGCAGTGGTGAAAATACCCCTCCCATTTTTTTCAATTTAGTGGCACAAGACTAAAAAAGCTCTCCAGAGCTTCTGCCAGAGGACTCTGGTGCCAGTGATCACATTGCAGTGCCAGTGGGTTCTGTCATGCATTCTGTACACTCAACATGTTCCCCGCGATTATGAGATCATGTGACTCACATTTCTCACAGTGGTTTACAGCAGAGAATCCCCTAGTGCTCCTCAGCATGGAAAATGTGGGCTTCCCAGCAGCTTGCCAGTTTCAAAAAAAGTTTTGTCAATTTCCCCCTCCCATGCCTTCCTTTCTGTTCCCTTTCATTCAACAAACTAATGCTAAAATGTATGCACAAAACCTGAACCATGAGGATTTAAATGGAAGATGCTTGCTGGACACTACTGTGCTGCTGCAACAGGGCAAATGCATAATTCTTAAAAAAAAAATATCTTTGGATACACCTTCCCCCACATCACCAGTGACATTCCACCCCAATTTAGAAAAGTGCATTTTAAAAATTGTAGCTGTAGAATAAACACCAGAGGAGAAAGAATGATTTGCGCTGTCTGCCCGAACGGCAATGTCTGTTTATGGGGTGGAGTGTTTTTATAAGCCAGGTTTCTCTCACATCAGAGCAATTCAATTAGACCCAATTGCTAGCACATCAGCCTCGCTCATTCCACAGATGTTTATGGCTGCCATCAGCACTGCAACTTTATTTTCATAACCAAGCTAATAAAGATCTGTCTCTCCTTGCGTTATGGCAGCTAACCTAATAGTCAGCAATGCGTACACGGGCCTGAGCTTTGTTCGGAAGGTTGCGAGCCTCTGCTTGCCTGTTTGCATTCCCCTCTTCCAGCTAAATACGCAAACAGCTGAGGAAAAGACAGACTTCAGCCTATTATGCAGGGGTATTTTCCCTCGCTTTTACCGTGCATGCCCGTCGAGTTTTCTTTGTCGTTCTGCACAGGGGTCATTTCGTAGAAAAAGAGGTGCAGGAGCTCATTAGCATAACTCATTAGCATAACTTATTTGCATATGCCACACTCCCCCTGACATCACCGGAAGTGTGTCAGAAGGCAACACCCACTGCTCAGGCTCCACTGGACTCTTTTGGATTGCTAGCTATTAGGGGGGGGGAATGTGCAGATCTGTCCTCACAGAGGAGGGAGAGCTTGTACCTGAATAAAACTTGGTCTTAAAGGTGCCACTGGACTGTTTTAGATTGCTAGCTATGGGGGGGGGATGTGCAGATCTGCCCTCACAGTGGAGAGCTTGTACCTGAAGGCGGCCCGGGGGGGGGGCTGCAACTCACCTGGCTGTTTCTTGCTCCTCATGGCCCGACTGAGGGCTGCTGGGAGCAGGGGGCGGGGTTTGTTGCATGTGCCCGCCCCCTGGGCTCCTTACTGCCGGAGCTCTGCTCCTGTGCACTCCCGCAAGAAATGACCCCTGGTTCTGCATTGATTGTCCTCCCTTCAGTGCTCAGTTGCTTTCTGGCTGCTGTTGTCCCGGGTTTTCTGAGAGTGCTTGAGTGCCGATTTTCCCCTTGTTTTGCTTCCAAGCCAAAGGTAAATCAAAGGCATACGGATTTCCTGGGATTTCCCCCACGCACACCCTTTTGTCGCCCCTCAAAGGTCAATCCACGCCCACATCGAGGTCATTGCACCCACTCTGAACCTTCTGCCATCCTCCCCCCTTCATCGGTGTACAAGCTCCATTTTCCCATCTTTTTAATTTTTTTTTACAAGTGGCATGAGTCTAGAGATATGAGACAATCACTAGTCTCAGGTTGCTGAATTAAAAAAAAAATTAAAACGACAGGGGGAAGTTTAAAAGGAGCTGAGCGAGGTTTAGTTCCCTGCTGGTATTGACTTGAAAGGGGGATCAGAGATAGGGCAATTGTGCAAACCGCAGCATGCCCAGTGCAAAAAAAAAAGGATGCATGTAAACAAAATAAATAGAGGGGATTGTCAGCATGGAATGACATTGACATGAGATGTAAAGAGAAACAGACACTGGGATGGGAAGCCTAAAGCTTTGAAAACATTTTTCCCTTTAATGCTTTAGTGAGCAAAGTTTGAGGGGGAACTGTTTTGGCAGTCTCTGGAAGCCAGTATTAAAATGGTGACTGAGCCACGTGGTCCTTCTGCCAACCGCCAAACTTAAGAATCGCTTGGGATTGATCCATCTGGAGAATGAGTGCAATCCACACTGGACAGGCTTTAAAAAACTTCCAAGATCATGACCAGTGTGCAGAATCAAATTAGAAAACCACAAAGAGAAAACCACACAAATGTGCAAGGAAGGATAGGAAATTAGCATTATTATACCGCTGCATTAGGGCAGTGGTGAAAATACCCCTCCCATTTTTTTCAATTTAGTGGCACAAGACTAAAAAAGCTCTCCAGAGCTTCTGCCAGAGGACTCTGGTGCCAGTGATCACATTGCAGTGCCAGTGGGTTCTGTCATGCATTCTGTACACTCAACATGTTCCCCGCGATTATGAGATCATGTGACTCACATTTCTCACAGTGGTTTACAGCAGAGAATCCCCTAGTGCTCCTCAGCATGGAAAATGTGGGCTTCCCAGCAGCTTGCCAGTTTCAAAAAAAGTTTTGTCAATTTCCCCCTCCCATGCCTTCCTTTCTGTTCCCTTTCATTCAACAAACTAATGCTAAAATGTATGCACAAAACCTGAACCATGAGGATTTAAATGGAAGATGCTTGCTGGACGCTACTGTGCCACTGCAACAGGGCAAATGCATAATTCTTTTTTTAAAAAATATTTGGATACACCCCCCCCCACATCACCAGTGACATTCCACCCCGATTTAGAAAAGTGCATTTTTAAAATTGTAGCTGTAGAATAAACACCAGAGGAAAAAAATAAATAAGTAAGGCAGGCACAGAATCCGAAGTCAAGATTAAAGGCTTTACTGCTCTGAAAATCTGCAGTAAGATGTGTGTGTGTGTGATGGGCCAAGGAGTAGATGAGAGGTGAAACTTTGCAGGAACGACAGCAGATCTGAACAGGTTTGTGGTCTGGCTGACCAACATACCTGCAGAGCAAGGCAGCAGACCTTGGCCAAGGCCTTTCAGAGAGATATTCTGTTGGTATTTTCTTATGTTCTTCATAGAAATGTACCTAGAGATCTTTTAACAAGAAGCAGGAATTACTTGGGGAACTAGAGTCCTCCTGTGAAGCCTCCAGATAAAAGAGAAATGTCATTAAGGGAAAGATGAGTTGTTATTTTTAGCATTGTTTTAGTATTTTTTCTATGGCAGAAGGTTGAAGATGTTTAAGCTGCTAGAATGTTTGTGTCTTTGGTGAAAGAAAATGCTAATCTGAATGTTGAAGGAGATGACTATGGACAGTCTAGAAGAAGCATATGGTTTCAGTAAACCTTCTTTCTGGAATGCAGCTCTGCTGGTACAAAGCTGATTTTTTTGAATCCATGCTATATCCATGCTTGTGAAACTCTCCTTATCTTAGGAAGAAAGCTAAGAAAACTAGCAATGTGTTATATTCGATATCCAGGAGCTGCTCTCCAATGTATTTGTGGCCCTAAGAATTGTGGACATGGGCAGCTCAGATCAAGGACAGGCAC
>NW_015171543.1:118078-126174 GCF_001447785.1 Gekko japonicus
ACTCTTTCCTTCCTCCTCTTCTATTTCCTGATCAAAACAGGAGGTGAAAAATGTTAAATCCTTTCCCTTTGCCCAGTGCCATGGTCTTAGAGAGCCAGTTCGGTGTAGTGGTTAGGAGTGTGGATCTCAAATATGTTATGTAGTTTGGCCCACAGTAATGAAAGACTGGGGAAAGGTTGTCTGCTATTAAGTCACCACGCCACTGCATGGATGGGCAGTGTGCTGGAGGCAGGATTGACACACAGGGTGGGCGGAGATACGAAACACATTCTTGTTCCTACCATGGATAGGTCCAAATATCATCCAAACCAGTCAATCGTTTCTTTGTGTTGATAATGGCAACAGTCTCAATGGATATTACCAAAGGGGATAACTTTTTTTTTTTTTGCATTTCTATATTTTTATGTGCATATGTGTGTTCACCTGGAAGTCACGGCGACCTCTGGTGACTGACCCTTATTGGGAGCCTGGAGAATATTCATAGAGGTGGCTGAATAAAGCCTGCCCCGGCCTCCCAACTGCTGGTTTTCCAAGGAGGTCTCCCATCCAAGTACTTGCCAGAGTTGGCCCTGCTTAGCTTCCGAGATCTGATGAGATCGGGCTTGCCTGGGCTATCCAGGTCACGGCTGGGAATAACTTTTTTGCTTGGAGAAGAAACATTTACTGATGATAGGAAACATTAGAATAGCTAACTGTGAAGTACCTTAGGTTGGACCCCATGGATCTGTTCCCTCACAGCAGCACTTTCCTCTGGTCTGAGGAGCCCATCAGAGAAAGTTCCTTGCACGGAAGTAAAGCACCACCATTAGGTAAAGGATGCACGGGATTTCATTCCCTGATTTCTTCCCCCCGTGAACTAGTTTAATTACCACACTCTTAAGCAAGCTGTTCAAGACACCTAAAAGCCTTTTTCAGGGTTCCCAAATGTGTAGTTAGAGCCTGTCCTTGTACAATTAATACTACTTTGCATTTTTAAATTAATGGTGTTGCCAGATCTCTTTTTTTACTCACTGCGTTGACTTCTTTTACCTGCTGCTTTGAACAAAGCAATCGTCACGAATAGATACCAAGGACTTAGATCCAGCATATTCTAAATTGGTTTCCGGTTTAAAGGTGTGAAAGCTTCTGTCTCTGTCAATTCTGACAGGAAACTGCTTTTTTCTGTCTCTGTCCCATTCCATCAGCTTGGGTAGTCTCACTTTATCCAATGGGTATTTTATTCTTTGCACTGTTCTAGCTGCTGTTTTACTGTATTTGTTGTTGTTGCATACATTATAAACATAAAAATGCTCAAGATGGACTCCAGGTTTCTCACATAACTAAGGCATCTTTAGAAAAGGTCTTGTAGCGTGCATAAATTCTGGCACAGTCTGAAACTGGCCTCACTGGCCTCCTGTCTTCTAAGTATTCTGCGAACAGCTCACAACACTAGCTGTCTCTAGGCCTCATGCAAGGTTTTCAGTGCAACCACAGACCATCCTTTGCAACCACAGGTCTTTCCTATGTAAACCCCTGCCTACTGCTTTTTCCCCTCTAGTCACCTTGAGGTTTTCCATGCAGAGATGATTTCCTGTTTCCCCACTGCTTCTGCAGCTGCCAGGTCAGCACAGCAGCAACTGGGATTCTACATGGTGGGGTTCCCTGCATTTTCTCCATCCTAGCTCCCCACAACTGTCATTTTCCCTCTCAGTCTGGAAGGATTAAAAAAAAGTATAGCATCTGTAATGATCTATTGCAACCATGTACTATTTCCCAGCTTTCATTAAGAAAAACAAAGTCTAGCCCTTTTTGTTGTGAAGTTACAAGGAGCAAGCTGTACTTTCCACCTTACAATTCTGCATCAGAAAACTCTAGAGACTCACTTTTAAAAAATAGAAGCTGGAAATGAATACACAGTGCCCTTCCATTTCTCTCATGGCAACTGAAGTTGCTATCCTACTAATCCTTTCTAGCCCTTTTTGTTGTGAAGTTACAAGGAGCAAGCTGTACTTTCCACCTTACAATTCTGCATCAGAAAACTCTAGAGACTCACTTTTAAAAAATGGAAGCTGGAAATGAATACACAGTGCCCTTCCATTTCTCTTATGGCAACTGTAGTTGCTATCCTACTAATCCTTTCAGCCATTAGAACATTAGTTAACATTCTGAGATATTCCTGTAACTCAGGCTAATGCCTGAGAGGCAGAGGTTCACAGTGGGGAACAGGTGGCAACCACTGTTATTTATCATGCCAGCACTGCAACCTGTGAGCCCTTGGGCAATGTTCCTTCAGTGAGCACCCTACACTGTGAATGGTGGAAAGGGAACTGAGGCAAGGTTTGTACTTCCTGTCTGTTTCTTCCATGATAAGCCTGACTGACCACATGCTCATCACTTGAGCAAATGCATGATGTTTCTTTGCCAGCCCTCGGGATAGCAGCTGTGCAACTAAGGTGGAGCTGGCCTGATTATTTCTTTCTGCCTCACTGTAGGCCAAACAACATCCTTCTCAGGGATCACCTGCCCTCCCTGTGGGACAGGGGTACATAGAAGTCACCTCTGCTCCTCCTGTTCCTCACCAGAAGAGAGCTATGAGTGGTCAGCTGTGGTGAACCTCTGCTGTGTAAGGTGCCCAGTCATCCCAGCCACTGACAAAAACCTAATGATGTAGATTTTTGTGCAGTGAGTGTAATAGGTAAAAAAACCCCCCAACTCTGGCCTAATGGGCTACAAAGGTAGCTGTCCTGTCTAGCGTGAGCTTGCAGCGGAGGCAAACGCTTTCCAGGTGTGAGTCAATGCACAGCCACTGGAGAGAGCTTAAATCGTCTTTATTTAACTTCACATGCATTCAGTAGATAATTTACTCCCAATAGAACTGATAGCTGGATAGAGCGTTACATCTTTCTGATCTAGGTCAATCCTATGGGCCGTGGTGAGAAAAGAGATGGGCTTTCCCTCTCCTTGCGGTAAGGGTTGATGGACAAAGAAACGGAAAAGAACAATAAAACTCCTATCTTTGCGCCTCTGAGCTCAGGAAATTATTCATAATGAGCCAGTCAGAAGGAAGCTTCTGGGACCCCTAACTGTGGACTCCAATTCCCAGGTGCAACTACTCTTAAAGGTACATTAACGCTAGCTGGGGGCAGCACACTCCTATGGGTTCCACTATCCACATGCAGTGTTCCCTCTAAGCTGAGTTAGTGTGAGCTAGCTCCCAGTTTTTTAGCCTCCAGCTCACACATTTTTGTCTTAGCTCAGGAAGGATGATTCCAGAGCAAACTAAGTTATTCAGTAGCCAATTCATCTGCTCACAACTTTAATGCCGGTAGCTCACAAAGTAGAATTTTTGCTCACAGGACTCCACAGCTTAGAGGGAACACTGCCCACATGCATTGCTAAAGAAGCTTTATAACTACACAGAACTGGCATGCTATGATGCTAACTATGTTCTAGGCAGAAAATTAAGGCATGCAAAACTTGAGTCTTCTGTCTTCAGTCTTCGAGTTCTTCTTTGGTGCAGATTAGGATCACATCAGTAATTGGCCTGGTAAAAGTCTTAGTTGGCGAGGGGCGGCTCTGTGGGCCATCGTGTGTGACGAAACGGAGTTCAATCTTGCGGACTAGTCCATCCTGTGCTCCTAATCACTAGACCAAACTGGCTCTCACTTTCTGTGAGAACTTCCTGTGCCTGAGACCTTGTAGAACAGTTACCAATCAATACCAATACTATTGGGTTGGATGGAAGGATGAAGTATGGATTCATGTGGATGTGTATTATTTGCATTCTAAAGATGAACCACATGCAGCGGGCTCATATCATTAGAGTTAATAATATCTTTATGATTTTTCCAAAATGTTTTGCAAGCCCTTCTCTCAAAGAATCCCCACCCTACTTGAAATACATTCAGGGCGGTTCAGGGCTTTAAAATTAAAAAGAAACAGCAGTTTGAACTGTGTGTGGAAAGAAAAATCATGGCTTCTTAGATATTTATAAACATAAATGCATTTTGAATTCTTCATAGTTACTGATTGTATTGTCTAACTAATTAATGTAAATTTAAGATGCCAGTAGCATGCTAGACACTGCAGAATAGCAAAATATACTTTGCTTGGAATTTAAAGGGTGGCTACACTTAAAGGATAATACACTGTGTACATTAGCAACATCATACATTACACAATCTCTCCTTATATATAATTGAATAGTGGATGCCAAAGTTCTAATTCTAAAATGCACTCCCTTAGTGTATGGCTGATGGCACTGCTCCTCAGCATATATCGCCACCAATCAGAAGGCAAAGCCCGGGTCCCGCCCACACCACAACTGCTGCGACAACCTGGTCTTTTGCATATGGAAGCTGATTGGACTTCACTCCATTCCACACCTCAAACTCCCCCCCCCGCAAGGCAGTTGGAATGTCAGTTGCATATGGAATCTGCTGTATTCTGGTGGTGTGCAGGTCCCAGATTCATGTTTTTAAAGCAGACTGACACTGTTTGCCCAAAGCCAGAGCACTCTCCCAGAGCCTCTTTCTAGATCCCGTTGTATTTATTTCCACAACGGGCCTTATTTCTAGTCCTATGTATAATACATGACCTCACACCCATAGGAAATAGGATGACGCTTTCTTCCATACTAATTGAAGCTATCAGCAATGTCTGTCAAGAGGGAGCAAATTCCTTGGAATTTGTGACTCCTGGAATGCTACCCTGTGCACAATTCACAGTCATCACAGATCTGACGTTTCTATTTCTGTCTCTGTTGGTCTCCCACCAGCCCATAGCAGGGAGAAAGATGATAGCTGAAGTCTGCTCTGCACTGCTGGATTCCCATAACGTTCACAGATATTTCCAAAGAAAGGGAAAAAACTTTTTCAGTTGGATGGGCTACTTAAAAGAAATCTGGCGAGACTCATACATTTAACAAGCAGAGATACAAACAATGAATGTTTGTGCTGGCTTGGAGACCCTTTACCTGTTGAATTTCCATCCTCTACGCGGCTATTTCCAGTATTCCTGCTCATGGTCTACAGCATGGGGCCAGGAACACAGGAAACTGCCACCTCATTGTGCCTTGAAGAATGGCTGCAGATGAAGCTATTATGTGGTATGTTGACAAAGTGTGATTTGACATAATTGGTCTCCAGGGCATTTTGTTTTTGTGTGATCCTTACCTCCCAGTGGATTAGCAGTCATTTGTGTTTGCAAAGCATTGTCTAACTAATCTTTTCGGCATCACTCTGGATGTGCTGCTTCATCATGCGTTATGCTTTTACATCTTATGTTAAGTGCTTTCAATGTACCAATTATGTAGTTACGCAAATGACAAAGATCTCCGCAGTCCGTACTTAAATGTTCTTTATCCTTCCTCTTTGTCATAATTGTTACCAAGGCCTCCCCTCCTAGATGTGTGCTGTCTGTCTCGACTACATCTTAGCAGCCATTTTAGGAGCTAGCAGTGTCTTGCTTTGGAGAAGGTGAGGTCAAGGCTCTCTTCAGACTATGCTTACAAGTGGCCAGAACTTTGGGCAGGAGACCTGATTCACTGATCAGACAGCTGCATTCCTACTCATCGCCACAAGGGCTTGCAAAGCCAGGCACCCACCTTGGTCTGTCAGTGTAATTTCGTTGGCAAATGCAAGTCCTCCTGAGGGCAAATCTAATGACTATCAAGCAGCCAGGTGGGCTTAATTACTTTTTACAGACCTTGCCTGAATGCCTCCTACCAACCTGCCTGAGGCAT
This sequence comes from Gekko japonicus, assembly GCF_001447785.1. NCBI lineage: Eukaryota > Metazoa > Chordata > Lepidosauria > Squamata > Gekkonidae > Gekko > Gekko japonicus. Next base: position 123,801 of record NW_015171543.1, read on the forward strand.
GGGTGAAGCCTACCAACCTGCCAGCCTTCTCCTCCGCCCTGCCTGGATGCCATCACCTTTTGTTATCTTTCTGGGAAGCCACCCACCCACCCACTCAGTCAGAGCCAGGAACTCCATAGATTCTCATTCTGGGCTCACCCTGACTTCCTGAACTTCACAGCGATTTCTCTGACATTCTGGCTCCTGTAACTATCGCTGTTCTGCCAGCCAAAACAGTGTGGTCTCATCCTCCCCATTTGCACAGAGGCTGCCAACTTCTTCCTCTGGGACTCTGGGGGATTTCCTTGCGACACAGGAGCATCCCTTCACTGCTTCACCTTCTTATTTCTCCTCCGGACATTTGGAAGTCCTGCCTAAATCCCTTACTCTCATCTTGTGGATTATCAAAACAGACAACATACTTTATCCAGCTCAGCAGATAGAGGACAGGTAAACTCCTCCTCTTTTTTTGTTCCCTTTCTCTTAAAAAACTCTTTTCTCCCCCTCTTTAAGGCCCTTTCTGCACTGACAACTTGCTCTGGAGAATACGAGGAGTCAAGCCTTGAGGGTTGACTTCGCAGTTGCACACATTCCCTCTACACCAGGGGTGGTCAAACTGTGGCTCGGGAGCCACATGCAGCTCTTTCACACATATTGTGCGGCTCTTGGCAAGGCAGCTGGGGAAGTAAAGGGGAGGCATACTTTTTCTCCCTCCCTCCCATCTATTTGCTTTCTTTGTTTCTCTCTTTCTGTTTCTTTCCACCTCTTTCATTCTTTTTTCCATCTCTCTCTTTTTCTCTTCCTTAGACAAATCATTATCATTAGCAAACAAATAAATACCATTATAAAAATCTATTTTTTACCTCTTGTTTTTATTTTTGGCAATCTCATTTAATGTTAATCAAAAGCAAATGTGCGTATTTTTAAAAATAAAAATGTGAGTGTGATATTTATTTCTGTCTTGCGGCTCTCAGACATCTGACATTTATTGCGTGTGGCTCTTCCATTTAGCAAGTTTGGCCACCCCTGCTCTACACTGTTCCCACCCCTCTGCGGTTTATTTATTTGTGTATTCTGTATACATTCTGCATCTACAGGCAAAACCCACATTTTTTTAGCTGGCTGCCAACCAGTGTTCCCTCTAAGCTGAGTTAGTGTGAGCTAGCTCACAGTTTTTTAGCCTCCAACTCACAGATTTTTGTCTTAGCTCAGAAAAGATGGCTCCAGAGCAAACTAATTTATGCGGTAGCCAAATCACTCATTCACAACGTTAATGCCAGTAGCTCACAAAATAGAATTTTTGCTCACAAGATTCTACAGCTTAGAAGGAGCACTGCTGCCAACCCCTCCCACCCTCCATGATTCTGCAAAAAGAAAGGGAAGGGAGGGGGAAATCCAGGCTCACACATGCAAGACTGACACATTTAGGAGCAGGGAATCCCCTAGTCCTTTATATTTACTGATTCCTTCTTATGCTCTCTCTGGCTTTTTAAAAGTTTGTCTGAGTGGGAGGACATATCCTCTTTTGTCTTGGAGAAGGAGGGAAAGAAAACAGAACAGGGAGGGAGCGTCAACCTAGAGAGAGAGAGAGGTGGAAACGGGGGAGGGCAGTGGGCAGCGCTTAAATACCTGCAGAAACAATTCTCCTTTAGAGAGGATAGCAATTTGAAAGTGGATAAGAACAAAGAATCGCAGCAAAAGGAGTAACAAGCTTACTAGATCAAGTGACAGGCTTACTGGATCGAGGGAATGCCGTTGATGTTGTTTACCTGGATTTCAGTAAAGCTTTTGATAGGGTTCCCTGTGATGTTCTGATGGGTAAAACTAAAGGACTGTGGACTGGACTCTACGTTAGTTAGGTGGATAGGGAACTGGTTGGAGAACTGCACTCAGAGAGTAGTTTTCAGTGGCATTTCATCTGAATGGAGGGAGGTGTCCAGTGGGGTGCCACAGGGTTCGGTTCTGGGCCCAGTACTTTTCAATTTTTTTATAAATGATCTGGATGAGGGTGTGGAGGGGCTACTCATTAAATCTGCAGATGACACTAAATTGGGAGCAGCAGCGAACACACCAGAAGACAGAGAGAGAATTCAGCAAGATCTGAACACACTGGAAAAGTGGATGGATGTGAACAAGATGCAATTGAACAAGGATAAGTGCTGAGTTCTATATCTGGGTAACAAAAATAAGGAACACACATACTGGATGGGGGATACACCTCTGAGTAGCAGTGCGTGTGAACAAAATCTTGGGGTAAGGTTGGACCAAAATTTAAATATGAGCAGTCAGTGTGATGCGGTGACAGCAAAGGCTAATGCAGTTTTGCGGTGTATCAACAGAGGCATAACATCCAGATCACAAAATAGTCATTGGTTAGGCCACACCTGGAGTATTG
>NW_015171543.1:126820-150374 GCF_001447785.1 Gekko japonicus
TTGATCCTCCTGGGTCTTAAGGAAGCTAGGCTGTCGACAACCAGGACCAGGGCTTTCTCAGTGGCAGCTCTGCTGTGGTGGAATGAGCTCCCTGAAGAGATCAGGGCCCTGCAGGACCTTTTACAGTTCCGCAGGGCCTGTAAAATGGAGCTCTTCCACCATGCTTTCGAGAGCCACCACCACAGTTGATAATTAACAACTAACACCGGAATGACAGAGGGCCCTGGATTCCTGGAATTTCCACCAACAGCCTAAAGGATAACAACTTCCTCTAGGACAACCAGAAAGGAAGACCATGAACCGACTATGAATTGAAAGCATTGAATAATGGTCACCACCAAATTAACAACAATGACTAGCACTTTATTATGTTTAGATGGTTTTAGAATTGTTTAAATTGTAATTTATGTTTTCATGTAACTTAATCTGTTTACGTAAACCGCCCTAAGGTAGCTTTGGCTGGGAGGGCAGGGTAGAAATTTGACTAATAAATAGATGGCCTGTATGGCCCCTTCCAACTCTGTGAGTCTATGATTCTATGAGTTTTGGTAGCTGCGGGACAACAGTGTGCTGGAAGCGGTCTGAATGCAGATTCCTGTATACAAATACAGAAATAAGAGAAAGCCCCAAAACAAAGTGGAAGTGAAAGCGGGAGGGAATGCAGAATGGAAAAATAGGATGTGCTCAGAAACCAAGGCAAAGTACGGGTGCAGAAAGGACCTAATCTCTGTCCCACTTCTTCTCATGGTTGTATCCTGGCAAAGAATTTCCATTCAGCCAGAAGCTTAGCTTTTTCACTTTCTCCCTCTCCTCACGCTTCATGTCTCCTTCTGAACACCACAATTTTGCTTTTCTTATGCCTAAGGGCCTCTTCAGTTCCTGTACTCATGTATTACCCTAAATAAATAAATAAACTCTGAACCTTGCTTTAAAAAAGTTCTGGTTGTTTCGTGGTTACTGCTAGCCTATTAGATACACTTTAAGCTTGCTTGCACACTAGCCAGCTAAAGATCCCAAATAACAGGTTCTGCTCTTCCTAACTGGCAAGTGTGTCAGTTTTCCAAGCTAGCCAGGCTGTGGAAGCAAGAAGAGGTTTATCCCAGACACTGACCTTAATTCCCCCCAATTGGTTGAAGTTCTGGGTGAGTGTCCCAAACCCAAGTTAAAAAGTCCCCACATGTCTAAGAACATGTGTGAAGGGAGGCACATGTGGTAACTTAATGGATCCTCAACATGGCTAATAACCAGTACATTTAAAATGTGCATTTAAAAAGACATCAAATTGTGAAATGCATACCTATAATTTCCCTTCCCAACATAATTACAGGATAAATTCATTAACAACATAGGGGGACAACACTATAAATTAGCCCGCAACAGAACCAAACCAGCACAGAAACCAAAACAGCAACAACTTAAATTAAATGTCCGCTTAAACAGCGCAGTGTTTACTTTTTGTCTGTCCTGAATCTACTGCCCATCAGCTTCATTGAATGCCCTTGAGTTCCAGTATTTTGGGAGAGGGAGAAAAAGTTCTCTTTGTCAACTCTCTCTCTACCCTATGCAGAATTTTAAAAACCTCTATCATGTCCCTCTTTAATCGTCTCTTTTCTAAACTGAAAAGTCACAGACACTTCAGCCTTGCCTCATAGGAAACGTGCTAGAGCCCCATAATCATCTTGGTTGCACTCCTCTGCACTTTTTCCAGCTCCGCAAGGTCCTTTTTGAGATACAGGGACCCGAAGTATACACAGTATTCCAAATGAGGCAGCACCATAGATCTATACAGGGGCATTACAATATTGGCCATTTTATTCTCTGTCCCTTCCCTAATAATCCCTAACATGGAGTTTGCCCTTTTCATTGCTGCAGCACACTGGGCTGACACTTTCATTACCACTATGACCCCAAGATCCTTTTCCCTCTCAGCCTCAGCAAGTTCAGACCCCATTAGCCTACACCTGAAGCTGGGATTTTTTGTCCTATTTCCTTCTCCTATTTCATTACCCTTAAAGGGGGGGGGAGAGCCTTCTTGACTTTTAAATCAGTGAAGGATGGGCAGTTGCAGTATAAATGAGCACATGTAGCAAGTGGTGCAGAACAGTGACCTCCAGTGTGGCACTCTCTGCCATCCACCAATCTTCCTTCTTCCCCAAAGCCCAGTCCTGCCTTTCTGCCGCTTTATGGGGAAAGGAGATACTTCAGAAAAGCTCAGGGTATCATCTTTCTGACTGCAGGGAACACACATTCAGAAGCAGCTACCTTCTTCACAGGACTTGCTTGAAACCTCCAAAGAGTGTGTGCCTGACCCCAGCTTCCACCCACAACCTGTTCTCAGCATTCCAATAATGCCCAAAGATTGGACAAATTTAGGGACCCTTGGAGCAGAGCCTTTGAGAAGGTTGTGTTCTGGAAGGAAGCAGTGGTCCTTGATGAGAGAACTGAGGTGTTGTTTCTATTTATGTGACAGAAGCAGTTTGGTGTAGTGGTTAGGAGCGTGGTCTCCAATCTGGGAGAACTGGGTTTGAGTCCCCACTCCTCCGCATGCAGCTGCTGGTGTTACCTTGGTTAAGTCACAAATGCTCTCAGAAGCTGTTCTTGAAAGAGTTCTCTCAGCCCTGCCTACCTCACAGGGTGTCCCGTTGTGGGGAGGGGAAGGGAAAGGAGATTGTAAACCGCCCTGAGACTACTTCAGGTAGTGAAGGGCAGGGTATAAATCCAGTCTTTTCTTCTTCTTCAGGACCTACTTCTCAACTTGCTCTATTTTTCAGGACTTGTTGGCAGAGTAATTCCAGGCAATTTCCCCTCCTCCTTGCACCTCAGTTTACAATTCTTCATATTTTATTCTTCATTTTAGTATTTCTAAAAATACAGCATTTCTGAACGGACCAGTCTGTATCTCATGGCCATTCCGCGCATTATGCAAAGCCCCCCCCCCCCCCAGTGGCCATGGGGCTTTCCACAGCCTCCTCTCCCAGCTCATCCTATCCTCTGCTCTCACCCCGCCCTCTTCTCTCTTGCCTCAAGACCCCCAGAGGGACAGTGTTGTCGTGACCCACTTTTGGATCCTCCTGACCCACTCTGAGAACCTCCGGTGGAAGCTGTGGCCTGATTTTTGAGGGCGCAGCGCGTCACAGGAAAGTTCAAGCGAGGAAAGTATCTGTGCGGCAAGCAGAGTCTTGCGCAGCTGGTAGTTTCTGGACGAGGCTTCCGTCCCGGGCCTCGCTGCGTTCAGTTAACGCCTCTCCCGCTTCAGTTTTCCCGCCCTGTCTGCTTGAACGCTTTTGGCTTCTCTCGTTTTCAGAAACTCGAAACCGAAGCCGGGAGGGCAGGCAGGCAGGCGGGCGGGAGGGGCGCACACGAGCAGCTTCAAGGCAACCGTCGCCCGAAGAGGTCTTCTCCCTCGGCAGCGTGCGTGGGAGGGATTTTGCGAGGGCAGCAGACTGCAAGGCAAGGCACCGGGGCCGGGAGAGGCGCACAAAACCGCCTCGCATCGATTGAAAACTCGCGTTATAACTTTGTGATGGAACGGAATCAGGCGCTAGGAGGGCTGAGAGGTGAAAGGGCGTCCTCCTCAGCCATCCCCCCCTCCCCCTCCGCGCTAAGGCCCTTGTAGAACAGAGTTCGAATCCAGCGGCACCTTTAAGACCAGCAAAGGTTTATTCAAGGTATGAGCTTTCGTGGCCACGCACACTTCCTCAGATGCCTGCCTGGTATCTTGCAGAAAGTGAGCAAAACCTGACGTGTCCTGGAGAAGTAACCTTCCCGTCCCCTCTGGTCAGACAAGAAAACTGACGTGTCCTGGAGAAGTAACCTTCCCTTCCCCTCTGGTCAGACAACCGGTATAGGGCTGCGATCCCAGGCGCACCTCCCCGGGATCCAATCCCACTGCATTCAGACTTACTCCCGAGGAAGCATGCGTCTGCTCGGGTTGCTCATGGCGTGTACTGGAGACCACCCACATGCGCAACGCCCGGAAAGTTACTTGGTGGTGGAGATTTTTCTGGCAGCTCCTCTTCCTCCCCCTTCTTCGGGGCAGGGCATTTCCTGAGCGTCCCCCTCCCCAGGATTGAGTCTCAGCCTCTCCCTCCACCTCCGACGCGCGGCCGCTTTCCCTTCCCCGCCGTAAGTCAAGCCCCCGGCCGGCGCTCTGGAGCGGAAACGAGTTAGTGGGTTGGTGAGAAATGACGTACCAGACAAGGGTGACTTTGTAGGAGCCCTCTCCCCGGCGCCTAGAAGCGGAGCTAGCGGGCCAGTCATTCAATCCCCGCCTGTGGAGCCGGGAGAGGACTGGGAGGCGTGGGGGGCGGTAGAAAGACACACACACACCCGCCCCAAACTCCGGATCAAAGAACGGCAGGGAAGAGCCACGACCCCTCCCGTGGAGGAAAAAGAAAGTGAGGGAAGGAGGGAAGCTCCAAGAGATGATCACATAGTGGGAGGGGGGAGAGAGAGGTGGTGACTTTCTCCATGTGCAGAAAAAAGTTCTAACTTCCATTTTCTCTGTGTTTGTGCTTCTGGAGGAGGAGGGAATGGCACAGGGCGGAGATGGAGGGGAGTCTTTTCAAGAGCAGAAGGAAGAAAATGAGAGGAAGAAGAGGAGGAGGAGGAGGAAGAAAGAGGTATGCAAGACACGGACAGTGTATTCCAACCTGCTGCTCCCCAGGCCTGAAGTGGGCAATTCCAGGCCTCCAGCTGACAATAGGCTCAAGACCACCAAGTACACTGCCCTGTCCTTCTTGCCCAAGAACCTCTTTGAGCAGTTCCACCGCCTGGCCAACGTGTACTTTGTGTTCATTGCCTTGCTCAACTTCATGCCCCGTGTCAACGCCTTCCAGCCGGAGCTGGCCTTAGCCCCAGTGCTCTTCATCTTGGCTGTCACCGCTGTCAAGGACCTGTGGGAAGACTACAGCCGATACCGTTCAGACCATGAGATCAACCACATGGAGTGTCTGGTCTACTGCAGGTAACTGGGGGGAAGGTTTCCATGATCCTCCTGGCGAGGGTGGCACGAAGTTGCAAGGGCAGAATAAAAAGGGGGGGGGAGATGTCACGTTTGTGGGACGTATTGCTGGACAGGCTATGCACAAAATGAGTGACAAAGATGTGCGGAAACAGTGCACTGAAAGTGTGCCAGAAATTAAGGCTTATGTTTTATAAACTTTTCTGAAAAGGCTGTCTTCTCCTTTCTAACTACCCACTAACCTTCTTACCACCCTGACCTGGATAGCCCAGCTTAGCCCGATCTTGTCAGTTCTTGGAAGCTAAGCAGGGTAGGCCTTGGTTAGTATTTGGATGGGAGACCCCCAAGGAATACCAGGGTCATGCCTCTGGACTTGTCTTGCCTTGAAAACCCTGTGGGGTCACCATAGGTCAGCTGTGACTTGAGGGCACTTTCCACCACCAGCAGCCTTCTTACCACTGCCATCTAGCTGACTTATCTTGCTTTGCCTTATTCTTTACCTTTATCCCAGCCCTTCCACACGCAAACACATTTCTTAACGCATGATGCACGAAGGCCCTTATTTCATATAGAAAAAGTGTCTTTACAGAGTTAGTGATTCTGTAGGTTTGTGTTGTTATGAACTGGAGGTATTTGCTGAGGTGACCTGATTTACATGGAATGGTACTCTGTGATATGCTGTGCACACACAAGCCCTGTTGATGTGTAAGCATGTGCAGGTTTGTAGAACTAGGTTGTGGCATCGTTCCCTTCCTTGCATTTTTCAGTGATGTACCCTTGGTCAGGTCCTGCCATTTCTCTGAAACTGTCCCCCCCCCCAAATCTTTCCCTGTCTTAGAAATTATGAAATATATTTTCAATCCATCATGGCCACCTAATTTTATTTATATAGGATTTTTGTGGCACTGTTTGATTTACTTTAAATGGCCTAACCAATTAGTCTATTGCCACATTATTTGATTGCGGGAAGAAATACAGATCTGTTATCAGTTAAATCTTACATGATGCAGAATTAACTTTAGTCCGGAATCCAAAATGTGTTGTTTCATTCCTAACATTTTTGATCACTGCATCGTAAAAATGGTTATATTTGTGGTGGCATGGTAAATTTATTTATGTTATTCTTTTTTTAGCACTGGTAACTTGAATTCTCAATACAATATGCCGTCAAATCTTTGCTAACATAAAAGGATAGAGATTCCTATGCTTCAGTTAGGGGGCATATAGGATAGGGATCCGGTTTGTGATTAAGGGCAAAACTAGACATGATGGCATCTCTGAGTCTCCCATGGGGATGCCACTGCCATTTTAAAGCCTAAAATCAGCAATTTAAAAATGTCATTAGGGCATTGGGCCTGCAGTGTGGTGGGATGAAGAGCTCTTGTTTCTCCTCTCTCCTTTTCAAGTGCTGAAATGGCTGTGCGCACCTCGGGTGTCTCAGCCCACTGTGCTGGAGGCTTGATCAGGATTGGGCCCTCAGAGTGTTTTTAAATAGGCTTTAAAATGGTGGCAGCTCCGTGGTGGACGCAAGGATGATGTCTTGTCTAGTTTGGTCTTCTGTGTCGTTTGACTTGTGATTGTCTCAGATCTTTCGCTTGGTTGAAGTTATAGAGCAATCATCGATCTTTACAGTTGTGGTCATATGGAGCTCAGGGTGAAGATGGATGGAAGTGGTTTTGACACACCGCTAGGAATTTCTTTTTTCAGGGCAGAGAATTTATTTATTTATCAAATTGATGGAATTTGATGGTAGGAATTTCTTTTTTCAGGGCAGAGAATGTATATTAAACCACCTATATCATACTTAGAAAGTCTGTGTGTCATCACTGTTAGGACTATATATGGCGTCAACAATCCAACTTGTTTGTATTTATACCAGCTCCATCCAGCGTACCATTTGAAAAGGTGTGTTGTAACTTTATTCCAATTAGAAGTTCATATTGTGTTTTTAAAATGTGATTTGGAAGCATTCAGTGATGAAAAATAGATTTTTTTTAAAATTGACGCTGTGTTTTTGACACAGCCCCCATGTCCAGTTCACACTTAACTCTAAAATCAGAGCTTAGAGGCTACTGTGACTGGAAGAGGCTCTCCAGGGCCTGAAGCAGAAAAAGGTCTTCTGCATCACCTACTACTTGCCCCTTTCACCTAGAGACGTCCCAGGATTGAACCTGGAACTTTCTGCATGTAAGGCAGAAGCTCTGTTGTTGAGCCACAGTCCTTCCCCCATTCCTGAACTTCTTAAAAACCCAGTTTTATAAAGTGAGTCTAATAAATGCTTGACTGTCGTTATAATACAGATTTCTGGCATTAACACACCCTGCTTACTGTAGGTAAGGATTTGCATGCCAGAGAAGAGGGAAGGCTGTTCCTACTGTCTCCTGGCCTGATGCTAATCTCTCTTTTGGTGTCATTTGGTGTAGTGGTTACACGCGCGGACTCTAATCTGGGAGAGGCAGGTTTGATTCCCCACCCCTCCACATACAGCTGCTGTTGTGACCTTGGGTTGGCCACATGTTCTCTCAGAGCTGTTCTCTTAAGGACAGTTCTCAAGAGAGCTCTCTCAGCCCCACCTCTCAGGTTTGATTCCCCACCGCTCCACATGCAGCTGCTGGTGTGACCTTGGGTTGGTCACAAGTTCTCTCAAAGCTGTTCTCCAAAGGACAGTTCTCAAGAGAGCTCTCTCAGCACCACCTACCTCATAGGGTGTCTGTGGTGCAGAGAGGAAGAGGAGGAGATTGTAAGCCACTCTGAGACTCCGAGTGAAGGGTATAAATCCAATCTCCTCCTCCTCCTTCCTGAAGTGCAAGAGGCAGTTGGTTCTTTTGCTGCATTCTTCTATGTTTTGAAACTTTATCATTGCATCCATGCTCTGGAAGGGATACAGCAAGAGAACTGGCATAGGCCCCAGGAGTGTATTCCAGTGGGTAGCTCTGGTTTCTTAAAATTTCTTGTGTGGCAGATTCAATATAGCAAGCATTTTGGCATCTGTGTTCTTTAGCCAAAATGTCCTGGGGGTGTGTAAGGATTTGTTCCTGTACTGAATGATGACAGCTTCCCTAAAGTGACGAACTGCCTTCCCGGTTTGGAAGATGTTCTGTGTAGTATATGGAGATTCCATATTGTTTTTAAAAAATGGTCTGATCAGTACATAACTAATAAGCAGTAGAAAAGCCTTTTAACCAGGCTTAATAAAATGTCTGACCAGTTCAGATAGAAGATTAAGGATACAACATTACAGTTGTTGGCTGCATATTCTTGGGTGTGCCAGCAGATATCACAGGGCATTTTGGCCAGACATAATATGAGGGTGTGCAGGGAAAAAACGGAAAACTTTTAAATCAGAAGCATATTTGAATGGAATAAAAAGATAATTTCTCCTACAAGTATTACTTTTGTCATTTAGTAAAATAAGAAATAAAGATGAGGTTATGTTAGTTTACAATGCAATTAAATATGTGATGCTAGGATGCTGGAGTGATAAGTATAAGTTTTGACTTGAGATAAATATTTATTTAACAATATCAAGGGCATCAGCCTCACTTCCTTGGGATGGGAGTTCCACAGCCTGTGAGCATTAGCTAAAAAGTCCTCCCATGGCTCTGCATTGTCTCACCTCAGACAATGGAGGTTTTTTGTCATCTTCTGGGTGTCGAACAGCAGTCATTTGGGATATGGAGAGAGGTAGTTGTGAATTTCCTGCATTGTGCAGGGGGTTGGTCTAGATTACCCTGGAGGTCCCTTCCAACTCTGTGATTCTAATGCAGGAACCAAAATCTGTGTGACGTGTAATGCAGTCCTATACAGAGTTATCAGTCTTGGTCCTGAGTCTGATCTGGATAGACCAGGCAAGCCTGATCTCATCAGATCTTGGAAGCTAAGCATGGTTGACCTTACCTAGTATTTGGATGGGAGACTACCAAGGAATACCAGGGCTGTGACATGGAGGCAAGCAATGGCAAGCCTCCTCTGCATGTCTCTTGCCTTGGAAACCCTACCGGGTTGCCATAAGTCAGCTGTAACTTGACGGCAACAACAATAAACAACCAGGCTCATTGAAATCAGTGGGATTAGACTGGAGTAACCCTTGTGTAGGATCGCACTATGAGAGCCATAAGGTACGTACACAATTCTGTAGATGCAGTTTCTTCTGCTTTCCTTTTTGCAAGTCCTTCTTCACCCAGAAGTCTGTTGCCTCCTTTGCTCAACATCATCTCCTGGTTCTCCCAGGCCCCAAGTCTAAAATGTCAAGATTCCAAATGAACACTTAACTATAGGGTATATTTTTGGAAATAGCCATTATTAATTTCATGGCTTCACATGGATGTTTTCCATGGACAGTGTCAGGAGGGTGACAGAAGTGGGAAAGCAATGGTGTTTTCAGTTTGGGTTGATACTGCAATTGGGCAGAGGTGGCTTTGGCACCCGTGATGTTTTAAACATTTGTAATTGTGACCATTATGCCACAGGCAGATGCTTTCTTCCAGCTCACCGTGAGAACAGTGCAAAATCTATGATGATTTGAAGGAAAGCAATAACAGATCTCAAATGAAATAATGATGTATTCTCTTATTTAACTAAATATGTTTGTATAGAACTTCAGAATAATCATCAGTTGACCAGATGAGTGGGTGCGTGGTTTAGCCAGCATATCTCAGAAATGCCACAAGCGGCTAGAAGGGCAGAGTCTGTGCCAACTGTTTCTGAGAAATTTCATTTTTTGATGGTTCCTAGAAGCCCCATCTTTGGTCTGTGGGCAGGAACGGAATTGAAAGAACCGGTGGCCTTTCCTTCAATGGTTTTGTTAATGGTTGTGTTACTGAAAGAATCCCACCACTGGGCTTTACCAAGGTGTTGCTTGATAGTGGCTCTACTCCCAGCACCAATTTACTGATCTTTTCTTTGGCTGGTTTATAATATCAGTGTGTAGTTAATTTCAGTAGTGAATGTTTAAGTAACCGTTCTTTCTCTGTACTGGTCTCCCCCTTCAAATGACTGACTCAGTGCCTGCATTTTGTTAAAAAATAAGCCACTGCCACCGCTAAATAATTGTGGAATTATGCATAATGTGTAATCCTGCCCCGACAGGGACAATCAGTGGCAAATGGTCATCCTGATTAATGCTGTTCATGTGCAAAAAGATCGTATCTCCAGCCTCTCTTTTTTGACTGCTTATAGCTAAAGACAGCAGGATAACAGCAATAGCCATAATCCCTCCTAAATAGCATCTCTAGAGGAACGTGTTTAAAATTGCATTCCTATGAAACTATATGGGCTGTTGACTCAAGATTCCAGGATTTAGATATTTTGGACAAGGGATATGTTTCAAAGACGTGATTCAAAAGTATTTATATCTTGATACAAGTTCTGCCTCATTCAGCTAAGCCTAAGAATGTCTTATAAGAAAGAGCCTGAAACAGGAATGTTCAATGCAGTGAGGTCCAGTCTTTCCAACAAATCTGCCATAGGTGTGGAATCCATTTGTTGTGAACCCATCGCAGCATGTATGATAGGGAATCTGCTAACCCTTTTTCATGTAAAGCTAGTAGTGCCATCATAGAAAGGCATCTGTTGCTGAAAACCATCCGTATTTCCCCCAGCAGGGATATTCTTAATATAACATATGCCACTGCATTTGGTTTTGTAATCATTAATCTGTATTATAGGAATGATACATGAACTGGCATCACCTGTACGAGTTCTGTTGTGCCTGCTAATGGTTCCTCTAGCATGCTGTGGTTTTGTTCTTTTAGACATAATTCCAAAGTTGTTGATCTTTCTTTGTGTGCATAAAGCCTCTGTAACTCTTATTTAAATTAACCTTGAGGAAGCAGGGGTGGGATAGTCTAGACTTTGTGCGCAGTAATGGTTTTGGTGTCAGTCAGTCCAACACCTTGTGACTGCAGATAGGCATGCATAACAGTACTATGTCTTTTTCTAATGGGAATTCCTTAACCAGCCTAGTAGAGAAGCTTCAGTGTATGGGCCCTTGAGACTCAGAAGAAGCACACCAAGTTTTGATTTGAAGATATGTACAGCCCCCATTCACTTAATCGGAGTATCTGAAAATCTTGTTATCTGAGCACACTGTGTGACCTTCGTGCAACCTTGTATTTTAAGAACCCAAAGTAAACATCATCCTAGCTAACTGAACTTCTGATGTTTCCAAAAATGCCTTGATCACCCTCCCACTTTGTTTGGATTAATAATTTGGTGCTGCCTCTCGAGCCCCACGCCCACCTGGCTAATTTAATCACATTTGGGGCTTGAATGGGGCCCAAATGAAGCCTTATTCAGACTTCTACTACATATGTGGAGGAGGAGAGAGGAGAGGTGTTTATGCTGTCCATATTCCCAGTCTCTGTGGGTTCATCTATCAGGATGGATTTGATTTAAATCATGGTTTTCTACATAAAGGCTCATTCTTGCTGGTTGTTAAAATAGGGTTTGCCAGGCAGGGAGTGGGAGCTTCCTGGGAGTGGGGGGGGGGCAACGTCGCACTGGGTCGTGGCTGTTGGGGGCAGGGGATCTCCCACTCCCACCTGGGGGCTGGCAATCCTGTGTAATAACCTTAATATTTATAACCCAGATGAAGGTTTTATTTTTAGAACAATAACTTTTCACGTTAGTTTTACATTTGTATCAGAAAATTTAATGATTGCTTGGTTATTTATCATTTGAAATAGATAATTATGAAATCATTATGAGGTGAACGAACTCCAGTTTAATAGTTTAATCATTCCTATTTGGACAACTTTTCTGCTGTACTTTAGTGGAAGGAGAAAAGTGCTTATTAGCAATAACAATTTAAATTGTTTTAATTAACTAAAATAATAACATTATATCAGCATATGTATTCTTATGTTTGCTTAAACACCCACACAAAGTTCTCAAAACGTCTGGAGTATCATGGTCAAAAAGTTTCACTTTCGTTTGTACTGCTTGCTCCTCCCTCCTCACGCTTAGCTCTTAACATCCCCCCCCCCATACAGTTCTAGTTAGGGTTGTCAGCCCCCAGGTCCAGGTGGGGTTTCCCCTGCTTCTGGAAGCTCCAATCCACTGCCAGCCAACTGGCCAGCGAGGGAAGCCCCGCCCCCAAGCCCTGCCCCCAAGCTGCGGCCACCTGAGGCTACCTCTCTCCCTCCCTTCCTGCAGAGATTTAAAGGGCTTCAGCTGCTCGGTGGGGAGCCCATCCCCAGAACACCCCCCTAAATTCCCCCACTGGAGCGACGAGGGGACCTGGCAACCCTATCTAGTCTACCTCAAGCAATCTCTTATTCACTGAACTTCTTGAAACTCAGCACTAAAGAGTTAGGGGATTCAGTCTCTGCTCATAGATTTACAGAGGAGCAATAGGATTGAGGTATCTTTTTCAGCTGGGTGTGTATATGTTTATTTTTTAAAAAATCATTGATTTTTACCCACCTTGAATCGTATTCCCTGACCTGGAGGGCCCAGGCTAGACCAGTCTCATCAGATCTCAGAACCTAGGCAGGGTTAGCTCTGGTTAGTACTTGGATGGGAAATCACCAAAGAGGTCCACGGTTGCCACACAGAGGCAGGCAATGGCAAATCACCTCCATTAGTCGCTTGCCTCGAAAATCCTGTGGGGCTGCTGTAAGCTGTCTGCGACTCGACAGCACTTTCCACCACAGCTGTATGTGTGCCAGGAACTCTTTCCAAACAGTCCGAAATCCCTGTTTTGCACAGTGCATTATTGTACTACACAGATACAGTTACAAACACATATGGAGGTGTGGAAATGGTGGGCATGATTTTGCCCCCCTCCACATGTTTAGTGAAGGTCTGAAATACGGTTATAAGAGACTGAAAAGTCATCTGGCTTAACTCCTCTTGTGTGGGTAGAATCCTACCCATTGGCCATCCATGGAACACCTGGATGTGTCTTCAGACAGGGCCCGCTTGGCTCCATTGCCTGATAAAAACATATGAAGAAACTAGGCAGCAAAGTGGGATTTTAGAAAGGGGGGATCCACAGTCTGCTGTCTCTGCAGGCAGGCCCATCTCAGATTTTGACAGGGCCACACGGCTTGTGATCCGCCAAGCTGAATGCAGCACACCGGGGGGAGGGGGGGCAGTCAGTAAATGTCCGGCTTTTGCTGCCTGCCTGGGACTGCAGAAAAGAAAAAAAATTGTCGACCATGTGATTGCTGCCTGCCTGGGACTGCAGAAAAGATAAAAATTGTCGACCATAGGCCACAATGCATGGGTTGTGTTTGGGCTTGGCACACCCCAAGTTGTGTACTTTGAGAACGGCAACTCCAGGCTGTACTGGCAGCGCAGCTGGTTCAGAAATGCAGAGGGCGCCAAGGTGAAAAGCTAGATTCTTGCAGAGGCCTTTTGTAAACATAGCATACAGGATGGTCTTTCTTAGAATTGATTAAAAAAATGTCAATGGGCATTGCTTCCTGATGTTGCTACTTTCTGAGAATGAATCAGTTATGTACCTGTGTTCAGTCACCGATATCGTTATTGCTCTACACACGATCATACCCATTTCTTTAAAAGCACAAATGCTTGCTAAGGAAAATAAATGAAGCTGGCCATCATGATGCCTGCTGGCTGTGGTGCTACATCAATACAGGGAGACTCTCTCTACCATAAAGGATGTTTTAAGGATGGCAAAATATCTCTTAATGATAACTTTTCAAAGTGTCCAAAAATGTTAGTTAAGGCACCTCAGCTGGAGCAAGCCTGCATTCTTCTTCTTCTCCACTTGCTTTTTAAAAACAATGCAGGTTCTGCTGCAGTTTCAGTCCCAAAATCCGAACTTGGCCGAAGCATGCCGATGACAGTGCTGTGAAAGATGATGCAATGCAGCAGCAATAGCCTCAGAAACAAGAGTAGCAGCTGCTCTTCACTTGCAGTTCACATCTTCCTTGTTTTTTGCAAAAATGTCACATGCGGTTTCAGCCTTACTGACAGATAACGGGTGATATAGAAGGTGTTCTTCAGAAATGTGTCTGGGGTTTGAATGGATTAATCCAAAATCTGTGCCCCTTCAGAAATACTGAGAACTGAGTTTCTAACTAGCTCAGTGTTTCAAACACTATGTTGCATCCTGCTAGGGGAGGTCCATTCTGTCCAGGACAAAATTTACAAGACTTCCCAGAGAATCTGTTGGTGCTCTTTCCAGTACTCTGCCCTGATTTTGAGTTTCTCAGCAAGGGAAACTGTTGGGAAGCAGAATGCTGGGCTGTACCTTGGTCCGATCAAGCAAAGCAGTTCTCTTTCATGCTGAATAGACAGTGGAGGACTTAAACAACGTTGGCCTCTTTGAGCTTAAGTCCAGCAGTTCTGCTTGGAGGGGGGGGGGGGGGGGGGGGAGTCCAGAAAGTGATTCTCCTTCAGCCAAAGTATCATTCTCACTATTGCCACTGTTTGCCTTGCTCTCCATAGCAACACATGCTTTAAGAATGTGGGACTGGAGTGCAGTGGGAGGATGCCTGCTTCCATTTGTTTGTATGGCAGATTCTATGTGCCTATGTGTCTGTGCGCGGCAGTGATTGGGGAGCATATAGTTTTAAGCATAGGGCCTCACATGAAGCTGCATGGAGTCAAACTGTTGATCTGGCATGGTCGTGTTGTCTACGCTGACAATGGCAGTCTCCAGAGTCTCAGGTGGAAGCCTCCCACATCACCTGCTACCTGCTTCGTTTAACAGGAGATGCCAGGAATGCAGATGCTGTTATCACTCACTACAGCCCCTCCTGGTCCATTCAGTGATCCAGTGTAGAGTTCCAGTGTTTTTCACTGAGCCATATCCAGTCTTTAGACCGACTGGTTGATTAGTCATTTGGGACGTTTATACTCTCCTCCTACTTTCAATCTATGTATTCCTGATGTGGCTAATAAGATATCATATCAACAATAAACCCCATAAAACAATGAATACCCATCAGCTTGAGGGACATTTAAAGCATAGTGGGCTTTCCTGCTTTTCAACCTCTGTGTGACCTACAAAGCAGCTCTCTAGCACGAATGGCAAGCTCTAAGAAGGCCAATGAATCTCCAGTTTCTCTACCTTATGTGGTGTTGCAAGAACAGGATGTGGTTAGCAAGCATCTTACAAACCACAAGACATGGGATGCATTTAGCTTGGCTTATCTAGTCATGTAGGGCAGGGAAAACCTGTAGAATTTGTTGGTCTGTCTTATCCTGGGAAGCTCTCCAAAAGTGCTGGCTGACCTGTGAGTCTGAGATGAGCTTCTAAGTTTTTGTTAATTGCAGGGTTCTTCCAGCTGTGTGTAAGACAGTGATTTTATATGAGAGAGTGAAGTAAAGGGGATATTGCAGGAAGAAATATAAGAAGTTAGAAGTGTGTGCATGAGAGAGAAGAGAGAGAGTGATGTTTATCCAAAGTTGTGACTTATACTTAATAGCTAAATGAAGAATTTGGTATATTGTTTCAAAAGTTGAGCCACCTCTGTAATAAACCTTTCAAGGCAAGATTGGGCCTGGCTACAGTTCATGTGTTCCTGCATTCAGCCTGGCTTGTCACTAATGTATTATTTACCTTTTACAGGATTTGGCCAGGGTGGGCAGACTCTAGAGTAACAGGTAGAGTGACAGGATGAGCTTAGAGTTCCTCTCATGGCTTTGATAAATAACGTATTTTTTCATAATTCAGAGCTCTCAAAGGCACCAGTTGAAACCTCTTTTCAAAAATATTTTCCTTACTATTACAAGCAACATGGAAATCTTCATCATATCCTCAAAACCTACCCAGCCCAAAATATACTCCCTTAGAGGGCCATTTGGTAAATGTTTCAGTTGAGCTTATTACTGAGGCCAATCTGTGTTGTCTTGGGCTATTCTAGTCTTAGTTGAGGGTCCACAGATACAGTCCTCAGCCTGTCCACAGTGACCGTAAATTTGGTTTCGGCAACCAGCAGGGAAGGCCCCCAGTACATCTCATTACACAAGTATTATTTTCTCCTCAAAACTGACGGTAGTATAAGGAGGCATAGAGTGCCTTTATCAAAATGTTGTCTTGTGCCAGGATGCAGCATTTGTGAAACAGGCTGGGGAGGAGGGTATGCTACAAGAATGCACCACTTGCCACTCCTTTGCTGGTTTTTTTTTGGGGGGGGGAAATTCCCCAGGTAGCGAGGACAAATGGAAACCAGTTGTTTAATCTCTGTAGAGCAGGAAGTAAGAAAACCAGGACTCACTGACTATTAGAAATAGTGATTTGTGAACTTATGGTCTTAGTTTTGTTTTTGTTTTTAAATTGTTTCTGCTAAAGTTATTTGTTAGAATGTTTATAATCTATTTAAAAATAAATGTGTGGTGGCTTAAAATCCGTACAAAATCAGTTTAAAAACCAATAGCAAAAATTGCCATTGAAATGCTTACCAAGGACTAGTGGCAAAGTTTAACAACAATAAAAAAAGGCCATTAGGAATACAAAAGTTTTCAGCTGATGCCAGAAGGTCTAAAAAGAACAGTCTACAGTGCAAGGGAGAATAAGTTCCATTGATCATGGGGTGTTTCTAAGAAATGTGTGTTCTCTCAGTTGAATTCTCTGATTGGGGGTTCCCTCAACAAAGCTTCCTTGTCAAACCTCAGGGCATGAGTCCATAGGAATGGGTGGAGGCAGTCCACCAGGCATCTTGGACTCAAGCCCTGTAGGGCCTTGGAAGTTATCACTAGACTTTGTCTTGAGCCTAGAAGCACACTGGCAGCCAATGCCATTTGCACAGAATGGGAGTATAGCTAAATTTGGTGTATCATGGAACTCTTTGAACTTCACTCAATATGAAGCTTGGAAGATCTTGCAGTGGTAGAACTTTCTCACAGCATTACTTGTGGGCCACCTAGGTCACACTTGGGCCCCCAGGTAGTGTCTCTAGTAGACCAACCAATACCATCACCTGCATATTTTTATGGGGTCAAATCACATAAAAATTGTGGAACATTTCTCACATTTCAAAAGTCATATATAAAAATAGTAATCATAATTTGGCAAATTTAAGAATAGTAACTATCGATGGGAAACAACAGGGTTCCCCTGGGAAGCTCTAATAATATTCTTTTTCTGCTTAGCTACACTTTCTTTCCTCGCAGTAACGCCGTTCTTGGACAAGGCTCTGAGATGCACCAGCCAGGCCTCCCGTGTCTTGAGTCATTTCATAAATTCTAGCCCTCTTCTGTACGTTTTCTTGAATGTGTTTTTGTTATGGTTGCCTAGAAGCGTAGATCTCATTTCAGGAAGTTACATTAGAAAGGGTTTTCTATTGAAATATTTTCAATGACTCTTCCATTTTAAGAACTTCACACTTATTTAACTTGGCATAAGAATATTATTGCAAATAATGCAGGGAGAAATGAAGGCGATAAGCTTTTAAGAGCTGCATCTAACCTGTCTTGCCCAGCCATATACATGATGTTAAAATGTTCCATGACAGCATGCGCCCTGCCACACTTCTCTTTGGCACCTCACAATGGTGACATAGTACTTGCACACTATTGCCTAGCAGTGGTAGTTAAGTATCACATTCTGGAAAAGGTGTTTAAATCATAATTGTAAGCAAGCATGAGACTACAGACTGTAAAGGCTTATACCAGAGCACCCTGCATAAAAATAGTAGGCAGCAGGACCTTGGGAGTTGGGTTGCCATATTTAAATTTACTAAATGTGGGTGACCTAATTTGCATATTATGCAAATAGGTTGCTAATTTTGCAAATCAAGCTCTTTAATTGTTGTGTTATCTATCAAGGAAGAGCTGGGGATGGATCATCGAAAACATCTCCTTACCT
This sequence comes from Gekko japonicus, assembly GCF_001447785.1. NCBI lineage: Eukaryota > Metazoa > Chordata > Lepidosauria > Squamata > Gekkonidae > Gekko > Gekko japonicus. Next base: position 144,568 of record NW_015171543.1, read on the forward strand.
GAACCTTTGCTTGTGCCAAGGTTCATGCAGGCTCTCTGCTAAGATCACGGAAAAGCTTGCCTGTGAGATAGAAGGATATAAAAGGCACTGTGCTTTTTGGTTTCAGATTGCGTTGCTCTGCATCTAGCTTATTAGTGTTCAAGGAGAAGTGCGGGAGGCTCTTGTTTGATTTTCTCCCAAGACTTGGACCTTTGACAGTGACATATTGCACGCACATACACTGTGGCTCAGTGGCAGAGCCTCTGTTGGCATGCAGAAGGTCTCCAGTTAAAAGGACCATGCGGTAGGTGATGTGAAAGACCTCTGTCTGAGTCCTTGGAGAGTTGCTGCCAGTCTAAGTAGACAGTACAGACTTTGATGGACCAAGGGGTCTGATTCAAAATAAGGCCGCTTCATGTGTTCACACACGTGTGAACCATAGCTCAAGAGTTCCCAGACTTTTAAAGTCTGCAGGCAACTTTGGAATTATGAGAGAGGGTGGTAAGCACCACCCCAAAATGGCTGCCACAGGAAACAGAGCCAAATCCTAAACAGCTGCTGCAACAGGCAGTGCTAAAAACAATACCTTTTGCCTCACTTTGCAAAAGAATAGCAGAAGGGGAATAAAAAGGAAATGGAGGAAATTCCGATGGATGGAGGGTGAAAGGGGAATAAACAGAAAGGATGGAAGTGAGAGGGGGGATGGAGAAAGAGGGATAAAAAGAAAGGAAGGAAAGCTGAACGGGGTAGGGAGAAAAAGGAAGGGGGATTAAAAAGAACAAATGCCTAAAGGGGAATGGAGCCTGGGTGCTTACTGGGGTTGCCAGCCCCACCTGCAAATGCCCCCACAATGCAGTGTGATCACGCTATCAACATCAGACGTCATCACGCTAGACATCACCTCCAGGTGACGTCATCACGCTACCAACATCACATGGTGACACTCTAGATTTTGGACAAAACTATGGTAAATCTGGGCTCTGGAGGACATCATTATGCCGCCCGCATGGCAGACGCTTCCGAAGAGGAGCAAAGATCCCCCTGCTGGGCAGCAAGGTAAGACCTGACAACCCTAGTACTTACCAGTCCTTCTGATCCTCCAGTGGCTGCAATTGCAGCTGTGGAAAACCATTTACTTTGGATGAGGTTAGCCAATAACAAGCCCTGATTTACTGTGGCCCACTCATTTTCTGAAAAGTTTAAAGGGTGCCATAGTGGCCATGGGGTGAGTAAGGTAGCTATCCTAGTTCCATGTATTGCAAAAATTTAAATTAATTTTGTTTCTTAACATACACATAGATAATTATTTTTTCTTTTCCTGCTTCAGTTCAGGTCCATTCTGTGTATGATCAGTTTTATGTATGTTCTTTGTAAAATTAATGAAGTGCTCAGTTTGAGTTATACCAACGAGGAAGGCGAGGTGCTGAAACATGTTTGGTATGGGTTCTTGCATATGGAGACAATATGTACTTTTCAACCTGTATTTATGTAAATCGACGTTTGTCTTTATATTGGAATTTGATATTTATGTGCTGAAACACAGGATTGTGGGTTTTTTTTAGCAATGTTGAATATATTATTAAATTATACGATATTTTGTACATTTGCACACGTGCATGGTTATATTTTACTGTCTTTTTTTGTTGCTCCAATCTTTTTGGTTACCTTTCTCATGCAGGGTTGTGTTTTTCTCTCCCGTTTTTGGTGGTACTCACAGTGGCCATGGGTACCATGCTGCTATAGCTTCCAGTGCTCAGTCTCATTAGAAATGGAAAGCCAGCTGAAGTAAGTTTGTGTTTTCCTGCGGCTCTCAACCTTACAGATGGAGCTGGGGAAAGGATCGATAACATTGCCCTTTTATATTTTTGAAGAGGGAGACTCAGTTTTTATTACATTATTGTTGTGTTTTGGAATAATATGGAAATTTGCAAGAAGGCAAAGAGATACTTTTTCTTAATTTACTTTTAGAAGCAAGTCAAAGCTTTAGAAGCAGAAAACACAGGTGGAGCTGCTGCAGGCCCTCAACTAAGACAAAATCCAAAGAAGCAGCTCCTGTCAAAAAGGAAGCAAAACATTCCTTCTTGTCTCCTGTCAATCACAGCTGTGATTTCATTCACTGACTAGAACAAAGGGAAGGTAAAACTTGTGCCTGTTTCTACTACTTAAATTTGGTAGAAAAGTGTCCACGTATTCTGTCTCCGGATCAGAAGGCCTTGAGACTTGCTTTGAAAAAGGAAAAAAAGAAAAGAAAGCTGGGAATCCAGGACAGCTAATGAGCTGAACAGGCACAAGGTAAAATCTAACTAATCACAAAATACAGCAATCCTACCATGGGGAGGTTTGCAGCAGGGTGGGTGAAGCAAACAGCCAGGCAGTCATGCCATTACAGGGTTACGCCTAGGAAAAGGTGAAACATAAAGGCCCTTTTACTGAATGCTAAAAGGAATGTGATTTAAAAAACAGGTTGAGGTAAACTTGGAGAACACCAAGGATGAGCTTACCTCCTGTTTGGTTACTTCTAGGATTCTTGGTTTTGAATAGTGGGTATGGAATACCTGTACCGGAAGCCATCCTCAGTTGCCTTGGCATAGCTCTTCCCTCAGCGATGGTGGCCCATGGTCTCTTATTTGACTTATTTGTCCCTTATTTTTTGAAACCAATGAATTTGAGCAGCAGCCCTATCCAGTGTGGTAGGTCCTAACTAAACCATTTTTATACGTACTTACCATGCAACCCTTAACTGTGTTAGGATTGTTAATCTGAAATAAATCCAAAATCTCTGGGATCCTGTAGTGCTCCAAATTACTGTTTAGTTATATTTGGGACATCAGTATCTAACTCCGCCTTTTTTTCCTGTGTGTCAGAGATATGTTTCTAGGAGTCACATAATAAAGAGTTGATGTCAGAGGGAGCCTGTTTAACTGTGCTTGTATCTGGTTGTTTTCCTTCAACATTAGAATCTCAGCCGGTGTATTTCCGCATTAGAGGCTAATTGAGAATGCTTAGCTGTGGCGTCTCTTTTTTCTTTGTAGATACCTGGTGAGAACTGGACAATTTGCTCTGTGGGGTGTGCTGTTTTTCCTCATGGAAACTATTGTGGGTAGAATTTGCTCAACTGTACAAGTTGCCATGAAGGAAGATAGAGAGATAATCACGTGAAATGATACATTCTGGGTTGGCATTGTTCACTTTCTTTTTTTGCATTATTCATAATAATTATTGTATGACACTGTGTGTAGAATAGCCAGGAGATCCTAGGATTGTCTGGCAGCTGCAAGTTCTAGCTCTTAGTGTTGTGGCAAGCTAGACTTGTTGTTAGGGGCTGAGAGAGCTCTGAAAGAACTGTGACTGGCCCAAGGTCACCCAGCTGGCTTCACGTGGAGAAGTGGGGAATCAAACCTGGTTCTCCAGATTAGAGTCCATGCTCTTAACCACTACTACACCAAACTGACTCATTTAACATTGTACAAAGTGTATGTGCAGGGGGACCCTTCAGTTTCTATGTGCAGATTTAGGGGATTTGTATTCACACATCCATCAGACCCTCTTCAGCCAAATCCATTCTTCAGTTTGTTAATACCAAGTTGACATTGATGTCTGTGTACTGTCAGTACTGCACAGTGTGTCAATAGTTAGATGAAGCTGGGAGAGCATACGAGTGAGATGGTTCTCCCTTTTTGCTTTCCTTACATTTTGGAGTAGACGAATAAGCTCCAAAACAGGTGTGCGTAGCAGCATACCAGCTTGATAGAGCTTAACTTGCATTCAAAATGCCTGTGTTGCCTATACTTTATGTACATGCGACTTGCTGTGAAAGCTTTCCTTAAGCAGGTGTAAGCAGAAGGGAGTTTATTGGATAAGCGAAAGCTTGAGTGAATCTGAGAATGCTAGGGGGAACAGTTGCTTTACCCAGGTATCTAAAAATAATGCTGTAACTGCATTTTACATAAAACCTATTCTACAAATGGGATTTGGATTCTGATTGCGGGCACCCCTGGAGTGTAAGAATTTAACCCAAATGCTCATCAGATGATAAGTCATTTGAAACCAAAGCGAAATGTACAAAATAGCTAAGGCATTAATGTAATTACAGTGCAGTGATTTCATCAGGTATTCAGTCGTATTTTTGTGGTTCATAAGGTTGCCATGTTTCATAAGGCTCTTTTTGCATGCACGATCTATTTCTCTATCCCTTCCAGAATTACTTCAGCAGCTTCATTGCTCACCTTGTCATTTCCACCAACCTGTATTCCTCCTGGCTACATCTTTTAAAAGCTGGGATGAAGGCGGGGTGGAGAAGAGCAGATTTCACAAAAGAGGGCTATTTTAGCATGGATTTTAACTCCATATTTAACGTAGACCTCTCCGAATGTAAGACAAGACCTGCTGGATCAGAACAGTGGTCTGTGTACTCCAGCGTCCTGTTTGACACAGTAGCCAATCAGTTACCGTGGAGGGCCAATAAACAAGGCACAGAGGCCAAGCCCTTCCCTTGATGTTGCCTTCTAGCACTGGGTTCACAGGTTATTCCTTCTGAATGTGGAGGTTTCCTTTATTCAACATGGCTAATAGCTGTTGATGAACCTGCTCATCTCTGCCTTCCAGTTGCTGCCAATGCTCCCTCTAAGCTGTGGAGTCTTGTGAGCAAACATTCTACTTTGTGAGCTACTGGCATTGAAGTTGTGAGCAAGCGATTTGGCTACTGCATAAATTAGTTTGCTCTGGAGCCATCCTTCCTGAGCTAAGACAAAAAGGTGTGAGCTGGAGGCTAAAAACTGTGAGCTAGCTCACACTAACTCAGCTTAAAGGGAACACTGGTTGCTGCCATGTTCAGACGTCATAAAAATGGATAAGGAATGTTCATGTGTTCAGGCTGGATAGACCAAGAGTATGTGGTGGAAAGAAGTGGAATTGGGGTAGCAGGCCACCCCCACCTACATCTTTCCAGTCTACTGTCCAGATGGATTCTATGTGATTATTTTTTGTGCATATGCCAGCTATGTATACTGAGCAAGAAACCCTGCAAAACTTATGAACAATTCCCTGTATATGTTCAGTCAGATTAAATACATGCAAGGTGCTATCGTGTCTGGTTGTCGGTAGCTTGTGTTTGCTGCGTTTTGCTTTGCTGGGGCATTGTCTTGTCTGCACTATATGCTATATTTTCTAGGTTCCTTCTAGATTTTAAAGAGTTGTTGAAGACTGCTGTTCTTTGTGCTTTCGCAGGACAAGGAGGTCTATATAGGGTAGATGGGTTTCATTCATTCTGGTGATACAAAGGATCCAGAGCCCTCTTTTGTCCTGTGCCCCTCAGAGGGCATGTCGAACAACTCCTTGTACCATGACTTGTACCATAGGACTTATTCCCAGGATACTCTTAGGATTGCAGACATAGTATATTAACTTTTTTCCTATTCATATTTAAACAAAAATCTCCTTGAAAATACGCTCTATAAGCTGGCCTACACTAGTATACACAGGAATTATTATTTAACTAGGAATAAGGCCTGTTGTGGAAATAAATACAACAAGCTCTAGAAAGAGACTGTGGGCAGGTGTCCCAGCCTTGGGCACTCAGTGTCAGTTTGCTGTGGTGACCTCAGCAGGGTGTAATGACACAAAGTCCACTGTTTTCTCCAGGGGAACTGATCTCTGCTACCTGAAGAGCACCTGGAGATTGTCAACAGTGGTTTCCCATGAGGAAGCTGGTTTCAAGGGTGGAGTCTATGGCAGTATACATGTCTGAGGTCCCACCCCTCCTCAAACCCCACCATCTCCAGGCTCCACCCCTCAAATCTCCAAGAATTTCCCAACTTGGAGTTGGCAAC
>NW_015171543.1:150697-177259 GCF_001447785.1 Gekko japonicus
GGCGGGGTATAAATCCAATATCTTCTTCTTAATCAACCATCATCCTACTTTTATCTGCCCCTCTGACTTCAGTTTTCCATCTTCCCCCCCTGCAGCCTCTACCTAGGAAAAGTACAGTCTTTCTGCACAGCGGAGACCCAAGCAGGAGGGAAGCAACCTTAGCAGGGTATATAACACAGAGTCTACCCTGCAAAGCAGCCATTTTCTCCAGGGGAACTGCTCTCTGCCTTCTGGAGAGCAGTTTTAATTCTGAGTGACCTCCAGCCCTCACCTGGAGATTGAAAAGAAACAAACAACCATGATGTATTGTGCTAAAAAAAGTCTTCACAGACTTGAAAATTCTTTTTCCAATATTCAGTTTACTTGAAGCAATTCAAACGCCATCAACACCAACGAACCATGCATATTATAACTCGTTTCGTGTATAACTTTATCAAAGTGGGTAGCATAGAAATACCTATATAATATTAATCCATTTGGCAAACACTCTAGTCATATCTCCTAGTAACACTCATCAAATTGGCAACAATAGTTCCCCAGGAGAAAATAACTGCTTTGGAGGGTAGAGTCTATGGCATTCTGTTCAGCTGAGGCCTCTCCTCTCCCCAAACTATGGCTTCTCTAGACTCCACCACAAAATCTCCAGAAATTTTCCATCCTGGAGCTGGCAACCCTAGTCAGCACTGGCCCCAATGAGTTCCCCACAAAGGCCAAAGTAGGCCTGGAAAGGACCTCCTGACCCTGCCTTTTTACTGACATAACCAAGCATGGTTGCCTAGCAATAGCCACTGAAGGGAAAGTTAGCCCCAAGGCAGGTGGAGAAGAGAATGGCTTGAGGGCTGGTGGCCCACCTCAGTAACCAGCCAGCTGCAGAGGAGCCAAGCAGGAGAAGCGTCTTTGTCAGGAGAGACAGCCATTTTGGTAGTTTATTCTGACAGGGAAGTGGGCAAGCTGGCAGTGGGTGGGAGAGAGGAGTGGACCCAGCACCCAGCCAGTGGCACACGAATACTCTTGGAGTGGCAATTGATGGGCCAATGGCTGATGGAACACACAGCACAGCCAATGGGAGAGCTGGAAAGTGCCAATACTTTGGGCTTTTATATATATCAGATGCAATAGAATGTTCTATGTAGAATTTTTCATGCGTGAGTAAAAAACTTGTCTTTAAAAGCAGTTCACTCATTCCAGAAGGGGGAAAATATCCTTAGGAGTGTCTTCCCCAAGTGTTTCCCCAAGTCCCCATTTCCCCTCTTTGGACCAATAAAAAAAAAAAATCCTCAGGGACGGACCCCCCCCCCCAAAGAAGTCTTCTGTTTTTCCAGTGAACCCTTTACTTAGAGATGTGGAGTTTCTCTGTTTATCAACACAACACAAGTATTCAGAAATAAGATTTTTGGTATTGTTCTCTTAGTTCTAGCATGTTAGATTCTGGAACGGGATCTCTCTATTGTTTTGTATCTGGCTTTCTGAATTTGAGTTTGTTTATTATCCTTTCTTGGTACTCTGATAATTAGATCATATTCCTGCTCCAAGCTGTAAAGTTCTTCCTTCTCAATCTGGCAATCTTGTATCCAGCTGTTTAGATGTTGTGTTTTTATCACTGACAGCTACTCTGTTCAAGCAGGGAGAACTTTCTTTTAGTCACAATAAAATTCCTTAGAGCTACTCTATCTCTTACTCTCTGGAAAGGTGGGGGCTTTTTATTACCATCAAAATTCCATTTTTAGGCCTCCAAAGAGGTTCCCACATGCTGACAAAAATAGGCTCTAAGAAGAGGAGGGAAAAATGTGCGGAGTTGGTAAGAGTGTAACTTACTAAGTGCTGCTCCCTCACAAGTCTCAGTTTAATGACGAGGTATGGTGCTGGATCAGTGCTTGGCTAAATGCACATCTAGGCCCTGATCCTGAGAACAGCAAGTGCTGGGTGTCTTCTGCTGTACTCACGATTCCAAAGAGACACCAAAAAGCCTGTGAGATTCCTAACCCACTTCCTTTTTTAGAGGCCCTTGCCCGATTGCGGGCAGACTTGGAATAAGGGGAGCTGAAACCACTGGATGCAATAACTAAACAGCCAACTTTTATTTCATTTTTACATCCAGGTACAGTGACACAAGTAGCCACCTGATATGGCAGGATGAGAGAAGTGTGAGTGAGCCAAGCTGAGCTCCCTCTTCTTTCCTCCCTGAGCAGCAAGCACTGCTGCAGTTCCTGCTCCAAGCAGAGCCCCCCCCTGCCAACAACCATTCTTAGCTAAGTGGAAAGGAAGGGCTTCTTTTTGCTGCATCCTTCTGTAGGCTTTGTTGTGGGAAAACTGGGTGCCAGGGACCCCTTTGCACTGTGTGACTGTCCCCCCCCCCAATGGGGCCTTTCTGTGGTGGAGAAGGACCCTGGTAAGCATCCATCTCCCAGGTCCAGTAAGTTGCTGCCACTCTGCTAGTAACATGGGCTCACTGGTCCACTCTTGCCCCTCCCCTCCCAGGGCGCAGTGGGTGCGGAGGTGACCAACCACCAAGCCCTGTTTACTGAATGCTTTTCGAGGCAACATGGTCCCCACAGATGGCTTCTTCTCCTGCTGCCCCTGTTGCATTGTCATGCCACATTGTCTGGATCAGAAGGGAGATAAGACCCACAACGGGCTGTTTATAGCCCTCTCCTTCTGAACCCCAACACAGCATGTCTGTATGTGCTGATACTGGACACTTGCACACCTCCCATCCATTGGCTGCTGGCAAGCCTTGCCCCTTCCTGCCATCTCCACTGGGGGTGGGTGGCTGGAGTGACTCTGGTTCAGTGACAACTCAGGCTGTTCAGGAGATAACTAATCATAGTGTGTATACTTAGGAAACCAGCTGTTTGTCACTTCTAATCTCTAATTATTTATTTTGAACATCTCTGTAGTGCCGTTCCAGAGACTTGTTCAAGGTGGCTCACAGAGTAAAACAGTACATAAAAATACGTAAAAGCATAAAAACAGTAAGTAGCTAGAAAACAAGTCCTTTAAAATGCTGTAAAAGAACAGCCTAAAAGGGGGTATGAATAAAACACTCCTCAAACTATATTGAGTCCGACTCTAGGGTTGCGGTGCTCATCTCCGTTTCAAAGCCGAAGAGCCAGCGCTGTCCGAAGACGTTTCCGTTGTCATGTGGCCGGCATGACTAAACACCAAGGCGCACGGAACGCTGTTACCTTCCCACCAAAGTGGTACTTATTTATCTACTTGCAATTTCTTGCTTTCGAACTGCTAGGTTGGCAGCTAGAAAACAAGTCCTTTAAAATGCCATAAAAGAACAGCCTAAAAAAGGGGTATGAATAAAACACTCCTCAAACTAGAAGTGGCCAATAAAAGCATCTAAAACATCTTGTCACAAGGGAGGAAAATTTTACCACACAACTAGTAAGGTTAGGAAGCAGGGGAATAGTAAAAAAGTAATCCTTGCTACATGGCACGGTACTGCCAATGACTGGCTCACCTCCCATGGTTAGTTGCAGATTGTAACAAGTTACTTCTTAGAAATAGTTTCCATGATGATTTTCTCTGTATGTTCTTGTCTTTTTTTTTTTTTAAATACTTTTACTATTTTTGCATGATGATAGCTTAATTTTGGTCTCGATATTTAAACCAGCTATTCCCAAGTTGCTTGCCATGAGAAATCCACAAATTAAATTAGAGGCTCCTGTGAATTTGAAGTGCTCATCTAGAGAGGAAGCGGCTTGCTGCATCTCTGTATGTTTACTGTTCTGGCTTTGCTTCTCTCAGTCAGATCTGTTGGGGATTTTGACTCATACCGGCATAAAGTGTAGTTGGATTATTGTCAGTCCCAGTGCAGAAGAATTACTTCTCTGCATGAGATATCATTCTTGGCTATCATTCAAGAATCATGTCCACTCATACAGACATATCACTCATCACTCTAAAAACAAATAATCTGGTATATAAGCAAAATGATCCCCCAATTTTAATTTGGGACAAAAATACTTTACTATTACTACCAGTCATCCAGTGTATGTTAGAATAGGATTTAAAAACTTCAGAATAGGTGCTATAATATATTCTTAGTTGCATAAAGGTAAATATTTCCTCTTACTAATTTGGTCCCTTTAATCTTAGGAGACTCTTTGTAGCTTTGCTTGTATTTCCTGTCAGTTCCCTGTCTTAAATTAGGTATGCTACAAACAGACTTTGCCAGGGAAAAGTTATAGTTATAATAAATCCAGTGAAATCATTCATCAGTACTGCAAGGGGGTGGAGTGGTGGAAATGACAGTTCTGGAGTGACAAGGTGCTTGTGTTCGGATGGTGAAATGATCGTTTAAGGAAAGTTCAGGCAGGATGGAATGTTCTTAAATATTTTGAATGGTGTTCAGGATGGAATTTCATGTTTTGTTGGAAGCCAGCCTACATTTTCACATGGCATTACTGTGTGGCATGTGCAAAGGCCAGGTTTACTGACAAAAAGCAGGTGGGGCTTGATTTTATTTATGTATTTAAAACATTTATATCTCACCTTTCCATGATGCCTAAGGTGGCTTACAAAATACGAACACACACAGTTTAAAAACATGTTTAAAATACATAAAATAACATACATTAACTGCAATTCCTGCCAACATGGATTGCCACCAGCTGCCAGTCAGAGACATTCATTAGTTAACCAAAGGCACATTGAAATACTGCTGCTTTGAACCTTTTATAGAAGAAAGAAAGTGTGGGAGTTTTCTTTGCCAGATGTGATTGGCTGTTCCAAAGCAAAGGCATGGCTAATGAAAACGGGCATGTATGGGCTGTAGATGATCAGACTTCCAGAATAGAGAAGACTGTCAAAGATGAGACACCGGATGACCTTAGTTGGTGTATGGGAGCATATGGGGAAAGGCAGTCCATTAGATATATGGATCCCAGGCTTTGAATGATCTTAGTGGTAACAGACAGCATGTTAAATTGTTCCTTGAAACAAGCAGGTAACCAGTGAAGCTGCTGGAGCACAGGGGTAAGATTATCTCCCCATATACGCCCTGAAGAGCGTTGCACTCTATGGACCAACATCTCCTGGTTGTCCCTGGCCCAAAGGATGTCTGTCTTGCCTCAACCAGGGCCAGGACTTTTTCTGCCCTGCCTCCTGCCTGGTGGAACATGCTCCCTGTCGAGATCAGGGCCCTCCGGGATCTTCTTCAATTCCGCAGGGCCTGCAGGATGGAGGAAGGGAGCTGTCCCCCCACGCCTTTGGTTGAGGCAGCAGGCGTCCGTGTATGGCCTCCCTGAGGTTGTTGTCACCCGCTTGTTAGCCCAAATAATATGCCAGGGAACCTCTTACAACCAGTTGACTTGTCTGAACTGCGATTTGTTTTTAATGCTTATTATTGTGTTTTAAGCTTTTAACTGTATTTATTGTATTATTATATGATGTTACCTGCCCTGAGCCCACTAGTGGGATGGGTGGGCTATAAATGCAAATAATAAATAAATAAACAATGGTGATGATAGCATAAACCAGTCAGTAATCAAACAGTAGCATGCTGTACCAACTTGTGTTTATGAACTTTTCCCAATAATATTCAGTAATGTTTTTCAATAATATTTACGAACATTTTATAAAAATCTAGCCTTGTAATTACAGTGGCATGGATCAACCACTGTATAGGTAACTGTTTCACAGTTCTCTGTCTGCTCCACCTTTCTTCCAAGAAGCTCAGGGTAATGCATGTGGCTCTCTCTCTTCTATTTTATTATTTATTTATTTATTGTTGCCCCATCTTTCTCCCCAGTGGGGATCCATAGTAGCTTACATAGCTCTCTTATCCTCTGATCCTGTCAGATCTTGGAAGCTAAGCAGGGTCAGCCTTGTCTAGTATTTGGAAGGGTGACCTCCAAGGAATACCAGGGCAGCGATGCAGAGACAAGCAAGGGCAAACCACCTCTGAAACGTCTCTTGCCTTAAAAAAACAAGTCTAGCTCACCACCTAGTGGTGCATAATGCTAAAAGAGCTAGAACTTCTGGCTGCCAGACAATCTTAGAACCTCCTGGATATTCTACACACAATGCCATATAACAATAACAACAACAATAATATTATATTGTTATACACACAATACCATATTATTATTATTATTATTTCTCCATTTTATCCTCACAACAACCCCATGAGGTATGTTAGGTTGAGTGTGTGTGGCTGGTCCAAGTTCACCAAGTGACCTTCTATTGCAGAGCAGGGAATCGAACCTGGGTCTCTCAGATCCAACTATATGACACTAGCTTATCATCATGGAAAGCCCTGAGTACCTCTCTGTTGAAAGAAAGTGAGTAACTAGCTCTCTGTTGCATGATTATGAAAGTTCTTTTGAGAATGTCCAGAATACTTATCTCTCAAAACTGATTTTATTTATTACATTTCTTTTACTGCATCCTCTCCTGTGCAGTCTTGGAGCGGTTTACAATAAAGCATTCAACAGTAAAATACATCTAAACATGAAAATAGCACTGGCTAAAATACAATTACAGTAAAAAATTCGTAAGACATCAGTAATATAAGAACAAATTCCTCAAGAAATAATTCAGCCAACAATTTCCAGATATAGGCAATGGACAATTCCACAAAATTTAGCAAAGGCCTGATGAAACAGAGTGGCCTTACATGCCCTGTGGAACAAAAGGAGATCCTACAGAGCGTGGACCTCATCATGGAGCTGGTTCCAAATGCCAGGAGCAACAACCAAGAAGGCCCTGGCTCTGATGGAAGGTAACTGGGTGGTCTAGGGACCAGGCACCTGCAAAAAGCCTCAAGACACTGACCGGAGGGGATGTGGGCGGTTTAACTGGGAGAGGCATTCCCATGGGTAGGAAGGCCCCAGACCATTAAGGGCTTTACAGGTTAAAACCAACACCTTCAATCAGCACTGGAAACTATTTGGGAGCCAGTGCAGCTGCTGCAGAATAGGGGTGATATGAGGTGACCATGAAGTCCCAGTAAACAATCTGGCAGCTGCATTCTGGACTACCTGCAGTTTCCAAAGCATCTTCAAGGGCAGCCCTACATAGAGCATGTTGCAGTAGTTCAATCTGCAGGTGACTCCCGTGGATAACTGAAGCAAGCTCCAACCATGACAAATAGGGGGCCAATTGATATACTTGGAACTGATGGTAGAATGCAGTCTTTGCCACTATGAACACATGCTTCTCCAGAGCAAGGGAAGAGTCATGCCGCACCCCTAAGCTCTTTACAATATCCATTGCAGTCAGTTGAACCCCATTAATCATTGGCAGTGAAGGCCCGTCCTGTGTCCTGGCCTTCCCCAGCTGCATGAACTCTGTTTTTGATGGATTTAACTTCACCCAACTCTTCCCCAACAATTCTACCATGGCACACGAGGCTGAAGCCAAGATCCTGGCCACTGGTTGCTTCTCAAGCAGGAGGTAGAACTGAGTGTCATCAGTGTACTGGTGGCACCCACCTCCAAACCTCCTGACGACCTCCATGAGAGGGTGCATATAGATATTAAACAACATCGGGAATAAGATAGGCCCTTGTGGAACCTCACAATTCGGGGACTGTTGTGTTCACCACTCACCCCCAAAGGCCACCCTCTGGGAGCTTTCCTGAAGGAAAGAGGAGGACCACCGTAAGGCAGTGCCCTTAAAACCCAAGGAAGCAAGGCGGTTGACCAGAACCGAATGATCAATTGTGTCAGAAGCAGCTGGCAGGTCCAAAAGGATCAGCAGTGCTGAACTGCCCTCGTCAAGATGGAGCCAGAGGTCATCCACCAGAGCAACCAAGGGAGTCTCCGTTCCAAAGCCCATCCTGAAGCCGGACCAGAACAGATCATGTGCTGATCCAGGAAAGCCTGGAGCTGACTGGCCACTGCTTGCTCAGTTACCTTTCCTAGAAATGGAAGATTAGAGACTGGGCGTTAATCGGCTAGGTCCTTCTTGTCTAAAGAAGATTTCTTCAGGAGAGGTGTCACACCGCCTCCTTGAGGGAACTAGGGAGAGATCCCTGTTGGAGTGGCAGGTTGATGATATCTCTCAGGGCTCCTCCTACCACCGCTGTGGAGGATGTAACCAACCAGGAGGGGCAGGGATTCAAGGATCAGGTAGTAGGCCTGACAGCTGCCAGTACCCTGTCAACGCTGGCTAGTGAGAGGGAGCTGAAGGAGTCCAAAAAAGGACCAGAAATGGCAGAGGGAGCCTCCGATGTGCTACTGACCACAAAATGGGCTGCTAACCCTTGGCAAAGTGAGGAGATTTTATCAGCAAGTGAAACACAGCTAAAGGCTGAATTGCTATCATCTGTAGAAGTCACCGTGGTAGTGGTTAATTGTCTAACTATTCTGTATAATTGAGCTGGACGTGATCTAGCAGATGCAGTGGAGGCAGAGAAGTATAATTGCTTTGCTCCCCTCACTGCCACCTCATATAGGCCTTCAACTGGGCCTCTGAGTAATCATCTTCAACCTCAGCAAACCCGGAGTGGTACTTTTGGCTTGAGTCTCGAGTGTAGGTTGGACTCTTGTTGTGACAGGCCTTTTCTGTCAACTGAGGGGATCCAAACAGGCTCCTATGATTTTTGTTTTAAACCATAAGCCTTCTGCTCAGTTACCAGCTTTCTAAAGGTAGCGAGTGTATAGGAAATAGAATATGGAGATCACTGAGGGAGGAATTGTGTATTAACAACAAAGAAGATTTACTTATTTACAGATTGGTTTCAGGAAAGGAGAAACCTGCCTGAGGCATATAAACTTAAACTCGTTAAAACTTCCAAGAGTAGTTTGAATTTTCCTTAATACTTCCAGGCATAAACAGGCTTTTACTGACTAGCCATTAGTTGGGATCCTCTCAGGCACGCAGGGTTCCACCCACACCAGCCTGCCGTTTCCCAAGAGTCAGACTGCATGATACAAGGTCTGCTCCTTAACAGAGACAGGCCGTACAATCGGGTACTCTACTCTCTCAGAGGTAGAACTAAACCACTCTGCTACGCTACCAAGCAGAGCTTTACTCTGACTGTTGTTTGTCTCAGTCAGACCTGAGCTCTCACTCTCATTGCTCTTTCAGAGGCGGAACTGAACTCCACTGCTGTGTTTTCTCTGCAATATTTCATCCCCTTTCTGAAAGGTGATTGGTTGCTGGAGCAGCACTCCCACAGGCTCAAGTTGAGTGGCTCTTTTCCCTTTCTAGGCCAGGACACCTTCTTGTCCATCACAATTGTTTCCTCTTTTTTTCAGACTAGGAACTTTTCTCTTGGACTTGAATGAGAATGTGTTGACTGAAAGATAAAAAGTTGCCCCCATCTCTGGAGGACATCTGTTGTGCTCCCCGGTGGGCTGTTACTCCCCCAACAGGTCAGTGAAAAACAGCTGTCTGAACAAGCCCTTCCGTATTTCTGATACAATCCTGCTATAAGCCCCACTGAAATCAATGTGTTTACTGGATTTCAATGCTATGTCGTGGATGAGCCAAAAAGAAATACGTCAAATGTTGCCAAAAATAAGCCTATGGCAGTAGAAATCTACATAATTTCTTCTAAAATAAGCAGGAGACTCATATTTGTAGCCAAGCAATTATTGAAATCATTCTCGTAACTAAAAATAAATCCTGATGCTCTAAGTGCTACTTGTATAGGAGCATTCACAAGACTTAATAAAGTACAGTCCTCAACTGTGTGGTGGCAGTTTGAAAAATGAATGAAAGAAAATAAATTTTCCTTTGTGATCTGAATTTTCATCTGCAAAAAGTATTTGGGATGAAAAAGCAAGTTTGGGAGTAAAAAATGTTCCTCTGGAAACAACTCCAGTCATACCTTTTTCAATACTCTCTGCAGGTTTCACATGTTATATCTAATGCTGAACTTGGCCCCTCTTGGACCTTGGACCTCTTCTCCTTCAGACGTGGGTGCCCCCAAAGTTTGCAGAAAAACAAGAAAAAAACCAAAACTTGGAGAGGGATTTAATTCTTCCCTGAAACAGCTGCATGTTGTCTGCTTTTGCAGACAAGGGCTGTTTCTGCACCCATCTGTTTCCTCGCAGTTTTTCCACATACTGCATGCCGCTTTCACTTTCTTTGTTCATTGGGTTTTATGGTACCCTTCTGCATAGATTTAAAGCCGTTCAGGGGTGACTTCGCAGTCAGTATGGCATTGCCCTGGGGTATCTGAATGTGGTTTTGAGTGGGATCTTTTCCTTCCTCCACTTCCGATTCAAAGGGAACAATAAGCAGATAACTTGACATGGCTTCATTGATCTCCATCAGTTCCCCTGCCCCTATTTCCCCCTCTGTATTTATCACCTCCCCATGAATTACTTTGCTCAGGCAGCTAATGACCACTGAGGCAAGTACTGACACAGGAAAATCTGCATAAAAATGCAGGAGGACCGAGCCTTGAAAACAAAAATATATGGCAAGCTGACACTAGCTAATGCAGAAATGAGGATCCAAGGGAATGCAATGAAAACAGATATTCCGAGGCAAGGGGGAACCAGGTCGGGTGCTGATAAAATGTGGAGCGAATGCCAGATGCAGAATGGGCCAGTGTAAACCAAGTGTGCATGGGGAGAAAAGGAGGGAGAACAGCCAACCAGATGGAGCTGCTGGAGAGCTCCAACTGACATCAGCCCCACCACCTCTCCCCAGGAGGCAAGCAAAGGAAGAGAGGGAGTCGCCAATATGCTTGTGTTCTTATGTACCAAGGCCAATCCCACCATCACCCTTTCTCGAAGGAGCAGGAGCCCCCCTACCCCCCTTCTGTTACCGAGGCAGCAGTACCAGAAAAATCCTGCAGTAAAAAAAATAAGAGGGAGAGAATACCCCAAAACAGATGATACAGGAAGCCCACTTGGGGTGGGGGGTGGGGCTTCTAAATAAGCCAGGTAGGTGGGGACAGCAACATTGTAGGTGGGTAGGGGAGAGCAGGAGTTTCTGCCTTTCCACTCCTCCTCCTGCTGCTTTCCCCAGAGTGGCAGGGAGGGGTGGAGAGCAGAGCAATGGGGAGGGTACAGGCAGGAAAGAGCAATGGGCAGGATGAGTGAGACCACCCACAAGTCTCATGGGTCCACCTCTTATTCCTGGTTCATATGTTCACTTTTTAAAAAGTCACCAAATGAAGAGGCCCATTTCCTAGGTGGTGGAAAGCTATGTAAAGTGTGGGGTTCTTTTGTCTCAGTCCTAGATTTGATTGTACAATGAATTTAGCTGGAGAACCAGTTTGGTGTAGTGGTTAGGAGCACGAACTCTAACCTGGGAGAACTGGGTTTGATTCCCCACTCCTCCACATGCAGCTGCTGGAGTGACCTTGGGTCAGTCACAAGTTCTTTCAGAGCTGTTCTCTCAAGGACAGTTCTCTAGAGAGCTCTGTCAGCCCCACCCACCTCACAGGGTGTCTGTTGTGAGGAGGGGAAGGGAAAGGGATTGTAAGCCGCTCTGAGACTCGTTCGGGTAGTGAAGGGCAAGGTATAAATCCAATCTCCTCCTCCTCCTTCTTTTAGAATCTGTTCAGAGATATCAATGGGAGCTGCCATCATTGGCTGTCTCTCTCCCTATTATTCTCTTCCCAAATAACCCGGAAAGGTCCCCAAAATGTAAAGGTATTTTCAGCCCAAAACCTGTGAACTTATGAACAGCCTGTATAAAAACAAATTTTCCCCGGAAGACTCCTGCACAAAAGTGAAGAATGCTATCAGTGACTTTCAGGACACCTTAAAAGCTTGGAAGTTAAGTACACATTCAAAAGGCACGAGTGTAGTAAGACCTCAGGTGAGAACAGAAAATTCAGTTGAAAATGTTTCAAGCCCCACTCCTCATTCCAGTTCCCCCATGTTAAGGAAATGTCTGTTTTTAGAAATATAGTTCACCTTAGCCTCAAGGCATGGAACGTTCATAGCAGTGTGTGTGGCATATCATGAGGTTCCCTTCTGCTCTTAAAAACATTCTTCAGGTTTAATTTTAACTGAGTGCCTCAGAATGTGCTTTAGGTCAGAAATCTGGATTTGTTACAGTCCTTGTTGCCATGGAATAAGGGGACACATGTATATGTGCACTCAGAGGCTTCCCCCCCCCCAACTCTTTCACTAGTATGGGGTCTTTAGAGTCTGCATATTCATGAGCATGTTTAGAGGCAATATCATGGAATGAAGAAGAAACTGTTCTAAGGTTCAGTTTTATTGGCTGCAAAGTATAGATAAGTGAAAACATCCCAGTTATAACCGTTTCATAGTGTTCTGCTGATTCATTGGTGCCTTATTAATTTCCCTCTCACACTGTGATGTGTACCAGTCAGGGACCCCAGGGTGATACTGGGCAATGTAGCATCATCTAGGACACAGACTAAGCAGTGCTCTTGTAACTTGTTCCCACATTGCTGAGACGACCTGCCTTCTAATTCTCTACTTGAGGAGTGATTGGAGCACAGCAAGATGAGGAATACTTTCCTGCATTGCAGGACCAATGCGTCATGTCCCCTGTGTTGCTACGCTATATGGTGTGGATCCATGAAACTTTCTTCACAGTGCTGTGCAGGCTGATTGGGATATGTTCTGCAGAATTGGGGCATAATCCCTTCCTCATACAAAGATCACGCTCAATCCTGTTTCCATGGCCCCTATGAAAAAGTACGGAATTGAAGAGGCTTGTTTGATGGGGAGGGAGGCTTTGTACTAAGGGGAGCTTTCTTTTGGCTCAGTGCTAAATATGATTGCAAGCTAAAACTTGACATCTTTAGTGGGAATCTCGTAGTTAAGGGAGAGGAAACGGTTCTAAGGATCAATTTTATTGGCAAGAAAGGCTAGATAAAAGGTAGAAAAGAAATAATTTTATATACAGCGCAAGCCATACAATGATCACTGTGTGAGGCAGCAAAAATACATAATTGGAACCAGCCCAGATGGACACTGGATGTTAAGAAAGGGACAGTGCCCTCCCAGCGTGTAGCTGTGTGAAATGTGTACCCCCAGAACAGAGGATAGATTAGGGCGAAGGAAAGGGTGTGTGTGTGTGTGTGTGTGTGTGTGTGTGTTGAAGCTAGAAGGTTTCACTGGAGAAAGGTAGGCAGGGGTGAATTAAAATGGAGTGGGAGAGGGTTACTATAGCCCAGCCTTGAGGGGGAGAGGGAAGGAGGGAGTTGATACAGGAGATGCCAGCTGGAATGAGAGCAGGAGAAAGTCATCTGTTAGAAGGTATAAGGGATACAGGAATTTGGCCAGAGCTGAGGATTTTGCTCCATTGAAGAAAGAAGGAAAAATTAAGTGTCACTGGGAAACAGATCCCTGCCAAAGTCTGTCTGTGTGAGAGAGAGCTTAGGGGACTATAGGAAGTTGACAAAAAAGAGGGAGGAAGTAGGAGTGTTGCTCTGTAAGGGGGAGGGGAGATGACATGGGAGGACAAGAGGGTTAAAGAGATTTGGTGGAAGTCTGTTCTCAGGAAGAAACTGACTCAGTTTTTTTGCATCCTGAAAGCCCTTTAAAAAAAATCAGACTTGGTCACATGGTTTGAAAGGAATGGTAGGGATTCTCTTCTTGAGAGCCACTCGGAGATAAGTGGTCCTTGAGAACAAGAGATGGTTCCTCTTGTGTTATTTAACAGAAGAAGAGAGTTTGATTGCTATACCTGATTGCTGTGGGATTTTTCTGAATATGTAGAAACGGGGGCTAATAACTCACATGCACTGGTCATCTTCCTTCTTTATTTTAGGGTGATCTCCATGAGCCACAAGACTCTTGGAGAGGAATTTTCACAGCATCCTTGTCCCCTTGCAGTGAATCAGTGTTGTGTCATTATCAATTTATTTAAAACTAGGAATAAGGTCCATTGTGGAAATATATACAACGAGCTCTAGAAAGAGGCTCTGGGCGGGTGCCTTGGCCTTAGGCACTCAACATCAATTTGCTGTGGTGACCTCAGCAGAGTGTAATGACACAGAGCCCACCATTTTCTCCAGGGGAACTGATCTCTGCCATCTGGAGAGCAGTTATAATTCTGAGTGATCTCTAGGTGAGGGCAGCAATGGTTCCCCAGGAGGAAATGGCTGGTTTGGAGGGTGGACTCCATGGCATTGTACCTATCTGAGGTCCCACCCCTTCTCACACTCCACCCTTTCCAGGCTCCAACCCTCAAATCTCCAGGAATTTCCAACCTGAAGTTGGCAACCCTATATCCTTCCCAACCAACCATCAACCTTTATCTGCCTCTCTGACTTCAGTTTTCCATATCCCCCTCCCACCTGGAGCCTCTTCCTAGGAAGAGTACAGTCGTTCTCTGCAGTGGGGACCTAAGGGCCTCCTGCCTTTGGCTTTTTACTGACAGAACTAAGCTTGGTTGCCTAGCAACAACCACTGAGAGAAAAGTTAGCCCCACAGGAACCAAGCAGGAGAAGTGTCTTCGTCAGGAGAGACAGCTGTTTTGGCAGTTTATTTTGTCAGGGAAGTGTTCTGGCTGGCAGTGGGCGGGAGAGAGGAGTGGACCCAGCCCCCAGCCAATGGCACGCGAGTACTCTTGAGTGGCGGTTGATGGGCCAATGGCTGATGGTAGTGCACAGCACAGTGAATGGGAGAGCTGGAAAGTGCCAACGTGTTAGGGCTTTTTTATATATATATCAATCAGATTCCACAAATTGCAAACAGTATACAAATCTTTCAACAAAATAGAAACAACACGTAGGATAAAAACACAGGCAGATCTGCAAAATCCACCAAATGCACTCTGAAATAAAACCATCTTTCATGTCTTTCTGAATGACTATTTCCTTAAAAGGTCAATTAACATTCTCTTAGCCTTTCCAAGTGGATGCTGTGTCAGTGCCTTCTAGGATGCAACAGTATCGTTTCAGAGCAGTCTTCCTTCCAGAATGACAGGCATCATGGGAAAATTGTGCCCCTCTGTGACATATAAAGCGGAATACTGCTCACAATGCCAAGTATTGGCACCTGGCACTTCTCTCCCCCTGCCCCTGGTTTTCTCATTCTAGGCAAGCTGAACAAAAGGATTTATCAGGCCTCATGGCTGGTGGGCTGTTTGGGGCTTGGTGGTTGCAAATTGTACAGAGCTGTTTTAGATCATTCCACAAGAAAGAATCCGTTTCTTATTGCCAGTGGCCTTGATGCCAATGTTTTGTTTAATTCAGTTTTAGGAAAATTTACAAGTTTATACAAAGCATTACAATATTGGTGTTTGGAGTCACTCCTTTCTCCCCCTGTTTTGAAGGGAGAAAATGTATTGATGGATTAAATTGAGTATTGATGGATTAAATTGCTTTGATGTTGTTGGCAAAACATGATTACTGATCTAACAAGCATTCTGAATGTACTTGGAAGGCAACTCTCTGGGTGGGACAAAGCAAAGATTTCTTTCTTGTGCCAAAGTTATTCATTTTAACAGAATTTCCTGCAGATGAGTATACAAAATCATCCAAATCTACACACTGAAGTACATAAACAAATACAGCTTTGTTGAAATGTATTGGTTATGAAACCCTGATATTGAGAAGTGAACCTGATTAGTATCTACTTCCTGGTTTTGTGAGGCTGGCTGACAATATTTCCTTTGATGATAATATTAGGCATGATCTAGCCAAAGTTAAGCCCTTTTAGGTCACATTAAACCAAAATATGTGAGAGTTAGACACATCCTTCTCTTGTTGTTCACTGAAAACAATGGAACCTCTACTTTGGCTACTTCATACTCCTGGTTCTCTGTAACTGAAGAAATATTTTCTTTCTAAAATAAGGAAAATAAGAAAGAGGCATTTGAAACTTTGTGATTCTTAAGGTGTGTTCAGATCACCAGTTTCCTGTACCCATCAGGTAAACCCAAACATGGATCTAGCCAATTACCACCCAGTATCTAATCTTCCATTTCTGGGAAAGTGATTGAACAAGCAGTGGCTGAACAGCTCCAGAAATTCTCAAATGAGACATTTGCCCTAAATCCCTTCCAATCCATGTTCCGGCCGGGGTTTGGGACTGAGACAGCTTTGGTCGCTCTGGTTGATGATCTCTGGTTACACCTTAATGCAGGCGGGACGGCACTACTTATCCTGTTGGATCTGTCAGCTGCCTTTGACACAGTACACCATTGGGTCCTATTCAACTGCCTAACTTCCCTGGCTGTGAGGGGTGTGGCATTGAGCTTGTTCTCATTCTTCCAGGGTCAGTCCCAGAGGGTAATCATGGGTGGAGAGAGGTCATCATTATGGGCCCTAACTTGTGGGCTTCTGCCTAGGTCAATTCTCTCCCCAATGTTATTTAACATCTACACGTGCCCTCTGGCAGAGATTGTCAGGAGGTTTGGAGTGGGTGCCATCAATATGCAGATGATACCCAGCTCTAGCTCTTATTTAAGGAGGGACCGGTAGCTGGAATTCCAGTCTTGGCCTCTTGCCTGGATGAAGTGGTGGAATGGCTGGGTGAGAGTTGGGCTCATTATGCATGCACATCTTACTGCAGATTTTCAGAGCCGTAAATCTTTAATCTTGACTTCGGATTCTGTGCCTGTCTTACGTGCAATTATTTTTCCTCTGGTGTTTTTATTCTGCAGCTTCAGTTTTAAAAATGCATTTTTCTAAATCAGGGTGGAACATCACTTATGACGTGTTGGAAGGTGACATCCAAAGTTTTTTAAAATTTATGCAATTGCCCTATTGCAACTGCGCAGTAGCGTCCAGCAAGCATTTTCCATTTAAATCCTTGTGGTTCAGGTTTTGTGCATGCATTTTAGCATTAGTTCATTCCATGAAAGGGAACAGAAAGAAATGCAGGCAAAAGGGGGAAACCCACAGCTGAAATCAGACTTTTTCTGTAACTGACAAGCAGCTGCGAAGCCCCGTTTCCATATTGCTAAACTTTAGGGAATTCTCTGCTGTGTTATCAGCCACTGTGAAAAATGGGAGTCACACCACCTCATAATATGGGGAAACACGTTGAGTGTACAGAATAAATGGTAGAACCCACTGACAACAGCATTGCGTGATTGCTGGCAAAGTGTGTGTGTGTGTGCACACACGTGCATCTGTGCAAAGTCGGCTACAATTCCACCACGCTTTGCACAGGGCTACAATTTGTATGGGGGAAGGAGTTTTCTGGCAGAAGCTCTTTTAGACTTGTCCCACTTAATTGAACAAAAATGGGAGGTATCTTCACCAGTGCCCTAGCACAGCTGCATAGTAAAAGTAACTTTCTGCCCTTCCTTGCAAATTTGTGTAGTTTCCTCTTTGTGATTCTCTAATTTGATCCTACACACTGGTTGTAATCTTGGCAGTTTTTTAGAGCCTGTCCTGTGCATACTGAACTCTGTCCTCCAAATGGATCAGTCCTAAGCAGTTCTTAAGTTCAGTGGTTTACAAAAAGTTCATGTGGCTCAGCTGCCATTTTAATAAGACTTCCGGAGACTGCCAAAATGGTCCCCCAAAAAACCTTTGTTCACTAAAGCATGAAAGGGAAAAGTGTTTTCAAAACTTTAAGCTTCCCATCCCAGTGTCTCTCTCTCTTTACATTTTATGTCAATTTCGTTCTGCACTAAGGATCCCCCCTTTATTTTGTTTGCATGTAGCACTTAAATCCTTTTTCTTTTCGTTTTTTTCACTGGGGACACAGCCATTTGCCTTCTTTCCAACCCCCTTTCAAGTTAATAACAGCAGGGAACTAAACCTCACACAGCTCCTTTTAAATTTCCCCATTTAAATTTTTTAAATTCAGTGATCTGAATATTGCTAGAAAATTGAGGGGGAAATGGAGCTTATATACTGATGAAGGAGGGAGGATGGCGGAAGGTGCAGAGTGGGCAGAATTACTTCAATGTGGGTGGGGGAGTGACCTTCAAGGGGTGGCAAAAGGAGCAGGGGGAATCCAAGGGAATCTGTACACTTTTGTATTACCTTCGACTTGAAAGTGAAACAAGGGGAAAATCGGCACAAAAGCACTCTCAGAAGACTCAAGGAAACAGCAACCAGAAAGTGAACTGAGTGCTGAAGGGAGGAAAATCAATGCAGAACAACAAAGAAAACCTGATGGACATGCACGGTGAAAACAAGGGAAAACACCTGTGCATAATAGGTCTTGGTTGAAGCTAAATCCATCTAAGACAGAAATCATGTGGCTGGGGAAGCCCGGACTGCTGGGGTGGCTACTTCTACTGACCCTTAATGGGGTCCCAGTTTCTACAGTCAACTCTGTCAGACGTTTGGGCGTATGCCTTGATTCTTTGCACTCCATAGACAAATGTGTCCTTGGTGACAAAGACTGTGTTCTACCATCTACACTGGCCCTGCCAACTGGTTCCCTCTCTGTCTCGGGAGGACCTTGCCACAGTAATTTATGCAGTGGTCACCTAGAGACTTGACTACTGTAACAGGCTCTATGCAGGGCTACCTTTGAAGATGCTTTGGAAACTGCAAGTGGTTCAGAAGGCAGCTGCCAGATTGCTGACAGGTGTCCTGGTCAACGCATATAACACCTATCCTACAGCAGCTGCACTGGCTCTCAATTAGTTTCCAGTGCCAATTCAAAGTGTTGGTACTTACCTTTAAATCCCTAAATGGCCTGGGACACTAATACTAGGGCTCCCAAATCTCACCAAATCGCGGCGGGGGATCCGCATGTCTTTTCAGAATCCATGCCGCGGGGACAGCAAAACGCGTTGCACTGCTGTCGCCAGGACATGACGCTACACGTTGCTCTGGCAACGGGGTCGTTTGGAGCCCCATTGCCAGAGCGACGCATAGCGTCATGTCCTGGTGACGCGCGGGTGCAACGCGTCTCGCCGTCCCCGCGGCACGAATTCTGCAAAGACACACGATCCCCCGCCGCGACTTGGCAACCCTAACTAATACCTTTGGGACCACCTCTCCCGACATGATCCTACCCGTCTTCTCTGATCTTCATCTCGGTATTTATTGAAGGCCCCTGGTCCGTGAACTGTCCAACTTGTGTCAACGAGGGTGAGGGCCTTCTCAGTAGTGGCCCCTGTCCTGTGGAACCAGGTGCCTGAAGACGTGTGTGCCTTGTGGGACCTCTCTAAGTTCCACAGGACATGCAAGGCTGCTCTTTTTCAAGCGACCTTTGGGTGATTGTGATCCACCAGGCAGCTGGTATGCTTCAGCTGTGTCTTCACCATCTGTGCATCCTACTCTGCTAGATAGTAGATAGACTTTAATGGTGGTAAATTTTAAATCATTTTATATTTTTAAAGTTTATTATATTTTTTGTGTTGTTTTTATTGGGTCTATTTTATATGCTGTTAGCTGCCCCCAGTCCCATTCGGGAGAGAGGGAGTGGGATATAAATTTGATAAATAAATGAATGATCCCCACCAACACCTTTCTGGTGCCCACCTAGTGTATTTAAAAAGTAGGTGGGGCTTTTGCCCAGCAGGACATCTGATTGGTTATTGCCAGTGACTCATTGGAGATCTGATTGGCTGTGCAGATGTTTTGAGAAAAAAAGTTGCTTTGACAGTAGCTACCATCACAGCACAAGATCTTCCCTGCATGACTGAAGGTAAGCTGTGTGAATGCAAAAAAACAAAACAAATTAAAACAATATGTTCCCTTTAAAAGGCATCCTGTTAAACAGAACTTCTGCATGAACTGTGGAAGAGTTACTATCAGAGTTATCCGTGACTTCACTCCTTGGCTCTGCCTCTTGTGGTAGTCATTTTGTGGCTGGCTCTGCTCGCTGCCCACCACCCTGTGTCAGAATTCCAAGCTCAAAAGGGTTGGGGTCCCCCATCTGGATGGACAAAATCTTTATGCATATGTCTGCCTAGACAGTCATGTTTTAATTTTTATTTTTACTGAGCCTGCAGAATTAACAGACCCTAATTAATTTGAAGTAATTTGCCAAAGAACAAGTTTCTGGATTGTAAAACAAGTAAGCACTTGTAAAACAAGCAAGCACTGGGAAGTAAGGAAAGGAAAAGAAAACTGCCAGGATATATTTCTGAACACAGAATGATGGGAAGCTTTTCTTTAATGGGCTGAAGTGCTCTGTTATACATAGAACTTTACCCATATTCTCTTTGCCAGTGTCCGAATTGTTCCTTTCCTTTCCTTAATAATAAATGATGTAGATCAAAGGGGAGGAAACCTAGAAAGTTACACACCCTGCTGTGATGTTAATGAAGTAGAAGCACACATTAACCTTGTTTATCCTCCTAGCAGATCATTCCAAAATGTATTGTGAGACATTTGGGATGCAACTTGATTGCCAGAAGGTCACAGTTCTTACAGATAATAGCTGTAAAAAGTAAACACCACTGTTGGGTTCAAACTCACCATAGCGGTTCTCCCAAGCAGTTCTTCACAATGGAGGTCTTTGGTCAGCAGATCCATGGTTAATATCTTGTTTTGAAATTATGTACAGAATAGCCACAAGGAAAAAACAACTCTTTTGAAGTGCGTTGCTTTCCAGTTTGTCTTCTGTAAATATGAAATACTGTCATATGTCATAGCCTATGGACATTTGTCATGTCATGTCCATGTCATAGCCTAGGGAATAGGATATTTTTCAGTTTTAGTGAAATGGCTAAAATTTAGCCCAAGAGGGTGATATCAGCTGAAAGTTAGCACCACCCACTCTCTTGAGGCTAAACAGTTTAAGATTGCATTTTTATTTCATAGTGAGCAAATGATAATCTTTAGTACAGACAGAGACGTTTAGATTTTTTAACAGAGATATTTGGGACTAAAAAAAATCCTAGAAAGTAATCTTGTGCAGGACATTTTGCTCTTCCCTGTGAATTTCCCTGTGGTCTTTTTCAAGAAGACTGTATGTCTCAAGGCACGTTTCCAAGGGATAAGGGTCTACTCTATAAATTCCCAGACTAAACAATGAATTAAACTTGGAAACCGAACTGACAAGTAAGCCAAACAAAGAGTGGAATAAGGAACGGTCCTTCTTAACATCTGGAGTATAGAAAGAGAGTGTGAGTGTTGTGTGTTGAACCAGGAAAGCAGAATCCTTGATTCTAATCCTTACTCACCCATGAAGCTCTTTAGGTGATTTTGGGGCAGTCTGTCTTTCTCTATCTCACAGGGAGGTTGTAAGATAAAAGGGAGGGGCTTGATCCTTAGCTCCTTGGAGGAAGAGTAGTACACTGTAAAAATGTTATAGGTAGAAGCGGATGGTCCAGGCTAGCCAGACCTCACTAGATCTCAGAAGCAAAGTAGGGGTGGTCCTGGTTAATACTTGGATGGACTGCCAAGGAAGCCTAGGTTCCACAGGGAGCTAATGGCAAAGCACCTCTGAACATCTTTGGTCTTGAAAACCTGCAAGGGGTCACCATATGTCAGCTGCAACTTGCTGGCACTTTACATACACACAGAAGTGCAAAAAAGGTGCAGTTGATGGAACATGGATGGAATGGATATCTGAAAGGCAACAGGTGCCTATTTCCTTTAGGGTGGGGATAAGGGGTGCTGCAGGCAGAGGATGATCTCTTCTCTCCAATAAGGGCCAGATGGAGCCACTACCTCAAACAAGAACAGAAATACGTAACAACAGAATTTACCATTCTCCCCTCTGAGAGTGGTCCACTGTAGGTAGTGTATTATTTTTTTTCCAGGGTGGACAAGAGGACCATACCTAACATAAGCGTGCAGTTTCAAGGCCTGCAGTAACCTCTGAAATATCATTCAGCCTACAGTGCAGCCTGTACTAAAGGGAAGCCATTTGAGATTTACACTGGGTAGTGAAGGTATTCTCAGAGGTCCATGATAGTGGGCAAGGAAGCTCAAAGTGCCTCTAACAGGCTTCCAGTAACCATGAATCAACCAGCTCTTTTCCAGGAATTGAAAGGCACTTAAATGTAAGAATAATGAAATGGCTGTGTCCAGATTGACATGAAGAAGAGGAGATTGGGACTTCCGGTTTAAGCGTTTCGCCGCTTGGACGTGTCTCGTCTCGCTTATATGGAGATGCGTCAAGACCCGGCTGACGGGAGGGGTTTTGTCCCGGAGACCCCCAGCCTGGGGAGCTGAGGAGAGCCTCTTCCAAGGGGACGCCCAAGGAATTGAGGCTCACCTTCTTCCCCAATAGGTACCGTCGCCGCGGAGCCAGCATGGCGCCCACAGACAACTGCCGGAGCAAGCGATCATGACGAAACTTCTAAAAAGACTTCCAAAAGATCTCCAAGGCTACAAACTGTAAGTTAAGCAAAGCTCAGGTGAAAAATAAACGAATGGAGCCTTGGTAGTAATTGGAAGCGCCTAATTTTGAAGCGCGGGGGGAGGAGATTTCAAGCCCCCCCCCACATGAGTAAACTGTAAAAACGGTTTTAAAGCAAAAATAAAAGACTTTGAGCCAAACCAAGTGTATAAGAAGTTAAGCGAACGCAAAAGCTGCTAAAATATGCGAAGCGGAAATAAAACACATAACTTTTGCTTTGTTTTGGAAAACTTACTTCTGGTTGATTTTATGGCTGGGAGAGGACGGAGAGCGCCGGAGAAAAAACTGGTGACCAGAAATAACATACCAACGACTCCCTCCCAGAACCAGGAAGCATCTACAGACTTCGCTTCGTTGTTAGCAAATGCACTGAGCCCTCTAATGGATCAGATGACTACTCTCTACACCAAACCAGACAATGTGGAAAAACAATTAAAGATGGAAAAATAGACTATTAATAAAAGAGTGGATGAAGCAGAGAAGGAGAGATCCTCGGATAAAACCCAACTAATACAGCTCCAGCTGGAAAGATCCATGTATGTTCTATGTTTCCATGGAATACCTGAAGATAAGAATGAGGACTTAAAGGAACTCTTGGCGGTTGCCTTGGCCCCACTAATGGATTATAAACAAGAAGACTTAATTAAGGAAATGGATTTGGCGTACAGGACTTATCTGGATTTTATAAAGAAAAATAAACTTCCAGGGGAAACCTACTTAAAATTCACGAAATGATCACAAATGTTCAATGTAAAAAAGAAGCAGAAGGAAAAGAATCTAAAATCGAATGTGGAGGAAGAAGAAGAAGAGGAGTCCTATTCACAGGACTCAACAAGCCAAACTTCCTCGTCATCAGAACCATCTGAATCGGAGAAAGGAGAGGCCGCTCCCAAGCTGCAGAAAACAAAGAAATTCAAGAAGAAAAGACTCTAAAACTAAAGCATGAGTGCTAAGGGCAGTAATTGTGCCAAGCTAATAACTTTATATTTTTATAATCGAACTAATCTCTGTATAACCTGTACTAATAGTTTAAAAGATCTATTTTTAGCTTCTCAGATCGTGATTTGTATTAGTCTTTACCCTATCCCCATATCCAGTAGGAGATTTAGAATAGAATGTTAGTTTTCCTTCCCCTATCCAGTAGATTATTTGTATTTAGATCTCCCTGACCCATTTCCCATAGTAATAATCATAGGGCATTAGTATTCCATTCCCCCATCACATATCTGTAGTGTGTAGAAAATGCAAAAATAAAAAAAATCCCCTTCGGGGGGGTCAAAAAACCCCACACAGATAATGGAGCTGATCAACAGACTAGACCACTGAATTGTTGCTGCTATCACTAAACTATATTATTACTATCAGACCTAATGTTTACTAGCACTTCATGATACTGGATAGTTTTAGAATCATCCAGCAGCTACAAGTGGAGGAGTGGGGAATCAAACTCGCTTCTCCCAGATTAGAGTCCGCACACTTAACCACTACACCAAAGTCAGGACAAAAACTGAGCAAGATAGCTGTGCCTGGAAATGGCCACAAGGAGGAGCAGGGAAAGAAGGGGAGGTAAAGATTGGGAAAGGAGTTCTGAGAAGGGAAAAAATGAAAAATCCTAGTCTAGTAAAAAATAAGTTTACTTATCACTCAGTCTGCTGAGGTAAATTGACGGAATGCCCATTGAACCAAAGGGCAACAATGATCCAGAAATCCAGAGTGGCAATGTTTATGCCCAGGGGAAAAGAAGAAGAAGAGAGAGAAGAGATTGGATTTATACCTCGGAGTCTCAGAGCAGTTTACAATCTACCTTTCCCTTCCCCTCCCCACAACAGACACCCTGAGCTCTTTTGAGAACTGCTCTTGGGAGAATAGCTCTGAGAGAACTGTGAATGATCCAAGGTCACCTAGCTGGCTGCATGTGGAGGAGTGGGGAATCAAACCCGGTTCTCCCACGTTAAGAGTCCGTGCTCTTAACCGCTACACCAAATGGTAGAATACTAGGGAACTTAGGCAGAATTCCCAAACATCCCAAAAAATAGTAAAAGGTCAGAAAGCAAAGATACCCATTTTTGGCAAGGAAATGTCCGGAAGTTCCAGATAAAAAAGAAAAATGTAGTTGACAGCCTCTGAGCAAGTGAAGGGGGGGGGGATGAGACTACCACCACACTTTGGCTGGTGAAGCAGCAATAGTTAGAGGAGCCAACCCAAATGAATAGCAAAGAAATTGTTATCAAATACAGAATCCAAGATGAACATCAACCTCCTGGAGCTGAGAACTATATGGCTAGCATTAAGACATTTTCACCACCAAGTCTGACACAGACACATCCTCATAAGAACGGACAATATTTCGGCAAAGACCTACATCAACAAGCAAGAGGGGTCAAGGTCTTCCAATCTCCACAAGGGAGCCCTGAAAATCCTAACCTCAGCCAAGATAATCTCATTTTCCATTACAGCAGAACACATAAAGGGGTCTCCATATGACAGAGCAGACTGTCTCAGCAGACAAACCATACAGCAAAGAGAGTGGTCTCTCAAAAATGAGCTTGTCCTGTAAATAGTGAATCAATTTGGACAACCTCCCTGGCAAATCACCAGCTCAGCCACTTCTTCACGAAGTTTACCAGCCCAGGGCAGAAGAGACAGGTGCACTCATAGCTCCTTGGCCCAAAACCCTACTGTTTGCCTTTCCCCCTCCTCCCAATTCTGCCCAAGGTCCTCCAGAAGATCAAGGGTCAACAAGTGGACATTATACTAGGGGCCCCATTCTAGCCATGCCAGCCCTAGTTCTCAACCCTCCAGGAGATGTCAGTAGAACCTGCCTGGAAATTACTAATGTCCTACAGCAGGGTCCCATCTGGCATCCCAACCTTGCCTGGATGCACTTGACCACCTAGAGGTTGAAAGGAGATGCTTCCTACAACTAGGATATGATCCTGACGTGACAGAGACTTTACTGGCATCCCAAAGATAATCCACCAAAAGAGGGGGGGTTTAAATTGTTAAAACTTTGCTTGCCTCAATTTTAGCATTCCTCAAGGAGTCAAGAGTCAGATTGCTGCCTCAGCTACCATTCATCCTCTCCGCTTTCACCAAGTCACCATTTGAACCGCTTCAGGATGTCTCCATCAGATCCATCACCTCAGCAAGAAAGGTGTCTGAAATAGGCTCATTTTCAGTCAAAGGTGACCTTTGCATCTTCCATAAAGACAAAAGGTCCTTAGACCTGATCCCTAAGGTTAATTCTGCATTCCAGGTCCCAGGAACTGCACCTACTGTCATTATGTCCAAAGCCTAAGCATCCAAAAGAAAAGCCTTGGCACTCTCTAGATGTTAGAAGAGCCCTGAAGTATTCCTTATAGTGAACCAACTTATTTAGAAAAACAGATGCTCTGTTTATCTCCATATCCTCTCCAACAAGGGTCAGAGGATGTCCAATTTGGCCATAAGTGACACCATCAAGGCTTGCATCATCGAGGCCTACAAAGCCCATAATAGTCCAGTTCCCTTAGGTATCACAGCTCATTCCATCCGGAGTGATACCGGCAAGTGATGCTCTGTATTCTTGGTGCTTGGGGGGGCGGGGCAACAGTGGGAGGGCTTCTAGTGTCCTGGCCCCACTGGTGGAACTCCTGATGGCACCTGGTATTTTTGGCCACTGTGAGACAGAGTGTTGGACTGGATGGCCCATTGGCCTGATCCAACATTATCTTCTCTTATGTTCTTATGAGTGCTGCCACCAACGCGACCTTCATTAAGCATGCTATCATTGAAGAAGTCTGTAAAGTGGCAACCTGGTCTTCACTGTTCACCTTCATCAAAGATTACAAAATTGACACATACAGTTCAGCCAGTGCTGCTTTTGGTAGAAGTGTGCTGCAGAACGTCATTAAGTGATGATAACTCTAACCCACCCAGTAATTAAGGACACTGCTCTGGGAGGTCCCTATCAAGATGTCCTCCACCACAGAAGGAGAACAGACCATTGGATATTTACTGTGAAGGGTCCTTCTCCTCTGAGAAAAGGAGGACATCTTGTCCCTCCCAAAGTCATCATCAGGAAGACCGTAAACCAGGTTTTTCTTCTTGTCTCAGCCTTTGTTCACTCACATTATATGTTGTATAGGATTCCTGCCCTCACGCCTGTCCAGGAATGAGGGGGAAACCTACACTTTACAATAACTTAAACAGTAATCCAGAAAGGTATGCTACCCTCTCTGGATTTCAGAACAAAAGTCACCAGAATCTTTTTTCACTAGAGTCCCCTTCCAGCCCAAGAACAAGGTTCAGACTCTTAACTGGCCTCTGGGACTTAACACATTAGCAACTCTAGCTCAGAGATGCACTTAATCTTATATAGGTAGCATGTGGCCAGCTAGGCACAGGAGTTTAGCCTTGAGATCCAGTTACAACATCAGACAAGTTA
>NW_015171543.1:177412-214033 GCF_001447785.1 Gekko japonicus
AGAGAGAGAGTTCCTCTCATTGGGAATGACCAGATATAGGGCAATCCCAGTCCCAAATTAGCCCTGGCCAGGGGCCAATTGGAGTAGACATGGGAGTGTCCAATTGTTTAGTTGCCATGGGTGCAACATCTGAATGGTCAGGACACTGAAGGCCACACCTGCAGTCATGTGACCCTAGCACCAGCTAGTCCATGGGCTACGTGCGTTTCTGACATGCTTGCGCTTGGCAGAGGCCATCTGGTCTCTGTCAGCATGGAAGTGTGAAGAATGTGGGGTTATATGGCAGGGCTATTGAGGCCATTTAGCTTCAACAGGAACAAGGCACAGCATGGTATCAGCAAGACATTCTAGGGGAAGGCATGAAACCTTTAGAAATCAATATTTCTATACATATGTATCTGCTGTTCTTCTGGGTTTTTTCTCCTACTGTAGAGGTAATATCAATCAATACTTTATTTGGCCAACGACCAGTACAAGTGTAGAGGTAATAGCTTAGTCTAAACTGCTGATGAAGTTGCCAAACTGGAGAGGGTGACTCCCACAAGGCTGAAGACAGGAAGGTGAAAATTAGTTCCTGCCTCCCTTGAGTGGATGGTGGGAATCACTCTATCAAGATGTCCTTCTTTCCTCAGAGGAGAAGGACCCTTCACAGTAAGTATCCAATAGTCTATTCTCTGGAGCAGATCCCTGGAATCTTCATTCTGAGACTTATGACAAACAGATCTTTCTGAACTTGTGGGCTGTCTGCTAGAATGTTTGACTAGCTAGGTTACATTTTGATGTAATGTCTAGCCACCGCATTTTGAGCCAACAGCTGTATGGCAAGCTGCTACATTAAAAGTTCTTGACCAGGGTTTCACTATCAGTCCCACCTAGGTGTTATTCACACTCCCCAGATTGTAATGAACAGCCTTTATACCACAGATACATTTGCCAGACTTCAGTCTCTGCGCCGTAATTTCACCTATACCAACCCTATGCAGTTGAAATGGGTGTTGGAGTCCAGATAAAACAAATCCTCCTCAAATTACCAGTCATTTCTGGTAATCCGCTAGTGCCAACATGCCTAGGTTCCATAGACTTTTTTTTCTATATAATTGCAATTTATTTTGACAATAATTCCAGACCTGTCTACTTGGAAACTTACCT
This sequence comes from Gekko japonicus, assembly GCF_001447785.1. Classification (NCBI taxonomy): domain Eukaryota; kingdom Metazoa; phylum Chordata; class Lepidosauria; order Squamata; family Gekkonidae; genus Gekko; species Gekko japonicus. The sequence goes on from NW_015171543.1 coordinate 178,562, forward strand.
AAAACTTGTGTTTGCCAGATGGAGCATTTCTTTCTTTTGATCTTTTGCCATTTCTGTTTCTGTATGATTTGGATTGCTCCAATTCCTCCTCCAACATTCTTGCTAAGGATGGCATCAGTCCCTGATGCACATAGGCTGGTGACGCCAGAAGCCGCAGTCTTCTGAAAGCCTTCTGACTGATAGAGGTGTAATGAAAAATGCTATCAGACCAAACATGGGGATTTAATATTTTAATTTCTTCTGCAGTTTGTTTCTTAACTCTTTCATATGACATAGTCTTTGGTTTAGAATCATTAGAGGGTTTTTTTTAAAAATCTCATTAAGATTTTATTCAGAATTCATTGCCAAACACCTACAGAGTCAGCATTAGATATCATGACCAGATCCTCTCTCCTGACTTCACACTGTTTAGACCGTTGTTGTTCACAGGATCCTAAGGGTGTCTCTGCGTGTGGGTTTCTTCAGGTAATGGGTGAGTTCATCCAGGGGCATCTGACCCTGTAGTCCACAGGTCTACAGCTGACATAGGTGCCCTACCTCTGGCATGGCAGATGTGGCCAGTAGTGAAGCTAGCTGAGCTGATCTTATCCAAAATATAAAATTCCCACCTTTCTTTCTCTGGTTCTGCTCCTGTGCCTTTAACTTCAGCTTCATATAAATTCAGCAGGTAAACCTTCTCCTGTGACTTATCTCCATTCCATGAAAAAACTTCAATTTTATGGGTCAGAATACAGTTCTAGGTGCAGAAGCCAGCCAGCCCCCCCCCCCCGAAGGTAATGCCGCAACTGAGGTGCAACATCAGTGCAAAGGTGGCACTTGGCATACCATTCTTTATTTTTCATGGGATTATTCCCTTGATTTCAAGCAGTATAAATAACCCATCTGGGCAGATTTACTTTAAAAGGGAAAGGAAGATTGCATAGTGGTTTCTGTGTTTGATACTCTTTAAGACCACAGTAACATAAATAGGAAGCTGCAATGCACACAGCAAATATATTGCTTGCTGTACTGCACAAACTATGTTGTCCCAAATGTAATCAGATGAACCAGTTTTATTTTAGGAAAAGTAAGGCCTGGCCCCTTCCCAGAACCACGCTCCCCCGCTTGCTGCAATGCCCATTTTTTATGTGTTTGGTGATCATATTTGAGGTCTCACAATGTTATTTAACCACACAAGCTGATGTTAAAACCATTGGGAAGTTTTTTTCTTATTAACTGGAAAAGAGAAAGCGGTCTAGGTAGTCCTGAAGGCTGGCACAGATTGAAGGTCGGCTCAGTAGACTATCAAAATGCAAAGCAGCCATTTTTAAAAAAAGAAGTTTTGAATATCTTCAGTCTGTTGTGTTAATCCAGCTGTCACTTTGGACCACAGAGCTGGCGTGTTAAGAATGCACATAAATTCTCCATGACTAAACTAAATCTTGAAATATTTTCCTAAACCCTGAAAACATTAATCTTACAAAGAAATGGGTCTACACACAACATTTTGAATCTGGAGCGGCATACCTTTAGCAGGTATGAGTCTCTGAGTCTCTAAAGCTGTTCTTGTATCACACAAGCATAGCAAAGTACCTTTAATCTGTTTCCCCCTGTTTGTTTGCTTTGTTTTAAGACTGAGCCAAAGCCTAGAGAACTTTCTGTCCACAGCAATTTTCCCCTTTAAAACAAGTTGGAAGAAACTGAACAGTGGAAAAACTGATGCTGGAGGCAAATGTTGCTGTCATTAGCATCCCAAAATACATTGTCTGACCGCAAAGCACCAAGTTTCCTTATTTTAATGGATAGTGGCAACGGTGGGTTTTCTTTTTCTTTCACATATGTGCTTAATGATCCCCATGAATTCCTAATTATAATGACATTATACAAACACTGAACTCAGTGCTCTGCCACAGAATTTGTAAGAGATGACTGAGAACCCTGACACACAGCTGCCCTGAGTCCAATTGTTGTTTACAATCCAGAGCTGATTCCTAGAAACAGTTCTTCTCCCTTTTTGCCCCAGATAGTGGAAAAGTCATAGAAGCATATCCCGGGTGGAGTCCCAACTCCCTTCTGTGAAGCCATTCATGACAATAAGAATCTTGGAGGGAGAACTGTATGTGTTCTCTCTCTCTCTCTCTAAACTGGTAGTACTTCATGAGGTGATTCACCAAAAATGATTTTCAGTAGATTCAGGTCAGAGGGAAGAAAGTGCTTCTTTACATCAATAAACTATGGAACCTTTTGCCACAAGACACGGTAATGACTGCTGGTTTAGATGGCTTTAACAAGCACAAAGGGACATGCTCATTTTTCAAAGTATCTAATGTTAATCAGGACAAGGAACAGATTATGGGCACATGTATGGAATTTGGCCCTAAATAAGCGGGGAAGAGTAGCATAAATATTCATTAAAAGCAAGAGAATTGTGACATTTAGAATGTCTTTTCCCTACTACCTTCTCCTGAGCCTTGTAATAAGAAGCTCAAGAAGCTTTGAGTAACATCAGTTTGTGTCAGAGTTCTCTCAGCCCCACCCACCTCACAGGGTGTCTGTTGTGGGGAGGGGAAGGAAAAGGAGTTTGTAAGCCGCTCTGAGACACCTTTGGGTAGTGAAGGGCGGGGTATAAATCCAATCTCTTCTTCTTCTTCTTCTTCTAAATAAGCGGAGAAGAGTGGCATAAATATTCATTGAAAACAAGAGAATTGTGACATTTAGAATGTCTTTTCCCTACTACCTTCTCCTGAGCCTTGTAATAAGAAGCTCAAGAAGCTTTGAGTAACATACTCAGTACCCTCTCTCCCCATCAACCTTCAAGGAGCACAGGGTGCATATGCACCTCTGCCCCGTTATCCTTATAACACCCCAGTAAGCAATTTGATAAGGAAAATGAAGTTCCTGGGAAGTTTAGTGTGACCTCTTGAGTCTGCTGATGGTCTTCCATCCTCTGCGTAAGAACTGTATGGTCTGAAAGGAACCAAAGTTCTAATGGGAAAACCCCAAAGCATTTCTCCCACACTCTAAATTGCGTCCTGAATCCTTTCTTTGCAACACCACTCCCACCATCAGAGTGGGATATAAAGACTTATGGATCTCCATTTCTAGTGTATCTGACAAAGGGAGGGTTGACTCTCAAACACTTATGCCCTGAAAATCTTCTTGGTCTCTGAGGTGTCATTGGATTCAAACCTAGCTCTGCTACTGAAGTCCACCATGGCTAGCCTCTGAAATTATCTTCATGATTATTATAATCTTTAGCAAACGAACAGCTTTGGAAGTGATTATCTGACCAAAACAGAACTATCCTACTGATGGCACTTCCTTGTCATGGATGGTTTGCGGTTGCATCTGTAAGCATGAATAAAATTGCTCTCCAGTGTGCTGAGCTAGTTATTGCCACCACTAATAGCTGTTGTGTTCTGTCTCCATTGTTTCTGAGAGCCAGTTTGGTGTAGTGGTTAAGAGCAGCAGACTCTAATCTGGAGATTCAGGTTCGATTCCCCACTCCTCCACATGAAGCCAGCTGGGTGACGTTGGACCAGTCACAGTTCTTTCAGAGCTCTCTCAGTCCCTGACGCTAAGAGCTAGAACTCATGACTGCCAGGCAATCTTCTGATCTCCTGACTCTTCTACACACAATGCCATATGATAATTAATTAATTCCATTGTTTCCATTTAAATTCTAGCACCATTCCAAGGAGCTGCCCCCACTTTCTTGGTGGAACAGACTTCAGTCTACCAACAGTGGCTCACAACAGTTGAATAGTGATTGCTTTTGACAGTTCAATTTTATTGCATAGGGCCAACTGGCCATGATTGGCTTTGACAATATTTCGTTGATCAGTCTCTATATAAACCAGAGTGACATCTTGAGCAAAAGGGTCTGGATTAATACAAATATACCTGTGAATAATTAAGATCGTCAAAAGAGGGACAACTGCAGGATGGTGAATCCTGAACTGGTAGTATGTGGCACCACCTGAAAACAAACTGTTTCCTTACAAGTCAATGAATGGCTTTTGATAAAACACATTTTATTACTTCAGATGACAATTAAAAACAAGCCAGAGGCATGGGATTAAATAGTGAGTTGTCAGGAAATAAAGTATTTCCCAAAGGCACAGCTAACCTCCTTTTTTTGGGGTCATCTGACTAGCATTTCTCCCTTCCAGTTTTTATAGCTGTTATTGAATGACTATCTGAACCTTGCAGGGATAGGCAAGAAACACCTGAGTTGGGGTTGCTGCTTGGCCTGAGGGGAACTGTGTTGTCCCATGAATAGAGGCTTAGCATGTGGAAATGGGCAGCTGCAGCTCTTCATGGCATTGAGGTAAACAACATTTAATCTTTCAGATTAAATAGATATTAAATGGACAGCTAGAGTGATTAGTTAAATCTTTGTGGCCTTGCCTTTCTTGTCCCCTCCCCTGATATGTGTTGTTGTGCAAAACAGCTTCAAACTTTCAGCTGCTCAGTTCATTGCTTGAGGCTATTTACTTTTCACCACATTAGTATTCTTGTGGTATTGTGACAAGCAGTGATCCATAAAGTTAAGGATGACACCGTAACCCTGTGACAGCAGTTAAATCTGGAGGAGAGAAATTACACATACACTATGATAAGTCACCATGACTGTATATTTAAAGGTCTGAAGTAAATATTACAGATTCACCAGTCAAGAGTGAAAGTGGAGTCTGTCTGTCTCTTTCTCTCTCTTGCACTTTAGCTGCAAGGAAGTTTTGAAAGCTTTTTTTTAAAAGCCTGATTGCTCCCATTTCACCTATTTCATGCAAACCTAATATCAGCTTCTGCAAACAACAAAGAGTGATTTAAATAATCTAAGTATTCTCAGTTTCTAGAAGTCTACAGGATTTACAACGATGGAGCCAGATGTCTAATATGATTACATATGCTGCAGACACCAGTAGAATGTTTTCACTCAATCAAGATTCTAGCCTTTGTCAACTGCAAAGATCTGATAATTAGTTAAGGCTTTATTTCAAAAATCCATAGACGTCTTGTCTTGCTGAGGAATCTAAGGATAATTCACTGATCACAAGCTTCTGCTACTCAGGGAAAACCAGGCAATGAAAGACAGCAGACTACTGTTACGGACCTCCAGCCAAGGGTTTCAGACCCTACTCTCATTTAAAGGAGATTTCTGTGGGCTGCCTGGTTTCCTTATAACTCTTTTCCTTGATCGTAACTGGGTGGTGGCCCCTGGTTGGCATCCCTCATATCCATGGCCACACTGCTGGACCTCCTGATGGCACCTGGTATTTTTTGCCACTGTGTGACAGAGTATTGGACTAGATGGGCCATTGGGCTGATCCAGAATTGGCTTATCTTATGTTCTTACGTTATGTTCTTATCCCCTTTTCAAGAGGAGGCCTGGATAATTGAAAAAACAGCAGTAGCTCATCTGGGATAATGGGCAGGGACTCATTGAAAGGTGCAAAGGGATGTGACTAGTCTGTGAGTACAGTAGCAAATGAACTTCTAGCAAGATGTAGGAATACAGGGATGAAGTACATTTTGTTGAGTTTGCCAAGCCAAACAGTACAGGGCTGTTTTCACCCAGGCCATCACATTTTTAAAAGTCCAGCCCTATCATTCCATAAACACAGATCCACTGATCTGAGCACATAGATGGGCTGTCGTTAATTTCAATGAAGAAAACTGATCCATGAGTGTAAAGGAATCGCTGTATAAATGAGGAAGCTGCGAATGGCAGAGGGTCTCCATATTTTTAGTAACTCCCAGACCATGGGTAGATAAACGTGACAAAGAACTGGTCGGTACACTGGCCTGGTGCATAGATTTTACATGCAAAGAATCAAAGGAGTGAGTCTCTGCCTTGCATTCACTTTCTGCTGTATGTAGAATAAATTATGTCTTTATATATCACTTCACGTGGGTAGGGTGCCTTTTCTGTATGTTCTACCTGTCTCCCAAAAAGGGATGGAGTGGGCAGGTATAGGAGGTACATAGCCTAGTCTCTTCATATAGCACATTCTATGTGTGGTAGGCTAGAGGTGTATATGAGTTGGAGACAATCTATGTGCCTTAAATAATATGATGCGCTGAAATTGAGTGTACAGTTATATCCATGGAATGCATTTGAGACTACTTTGTATTTGCTCCCCACTGCATGTGAAACTTAACCTTCTTTGAAAATATGCTTGACTTGAATATAGTTATTTAGAACAAAGTATGCCAGCTGTGGCAATATTTATTTGGCCATGGATTGGTCCTTTAATTGACTGGGACATTTCCTGGTAGGGATATTTCCCTAGAGGGATGCCCAAAGTATGGCTCAGGCTCCTCCTTACAAAGTGAACTCTTCTTTGGGTAGCGAAAGCAGCCACCACTGTACTCATGCTCAGACCACCATCCTCACCAAGAAATTGTCAGCAGACTGCCACCTCTTCTTCCCTGGGAGTAGGGAAGTCCAGGCATAAACACAGTGGTTGCCATTGTGTTCACACCTAGACTGCTGTCTTTTCAAGAAGGAGGGAGCTTCTGCAAGGAGGCACAGGTTACCTCATTTCAACACATGCTACCTCAGCACCTCCTTCACTGGGTTGCCAATATGCCTGGAAAGAAAAACACACTGTCCCTTTAATGATGTTTGATGTGTGGAAACAAGCAGCAGAAGTGTTTCAGGGCATGGCTGTAGTAACATCACCTGGTAAATAACATCCTAGTAAGCCTTTGTTAAAGGGACAGGGCATTTTTTCTCTCCATAAAGTTGGCAACCCTTCTTCTGCCACCTCAGTAAGCCTGGTAGGATTGCAAAGTCAGCCAAATGTGAGATCACATGACAGGGAGCTGATGCAGGCCTCTTTTATAGGATAGAGCCGTATTAATTTCCCAGTTTGCTCCTGTATTTATACCAAGTGTACAGAGTTCTCAAGATCAGGAAGACTCCCCAGGTTAAGCTAAGAATAATTTTTAATAGATGCAATTCCTCTGGTTATCTGAAATTACTGAAGAGTATTTTTAAGAGCATATACAGCTGCTAATATACACATTGACTTAAGAATTGACTAGGTCAGAGGTGTCAAACTTGAGGCCCGAGGGCTGGAACCGGCCCATCCAGGGCTCTTACATGGCCCACGAGCAATTAGTGCAAGGGAGGAAAAAGGAGACTGCTCGGGGGGGGATGGGCAGAGCCACTCCGATTGTGGCTTCAGCATGGCAGAACAACCTCATCTGCAGCAGTCAAGCAGCATGGGGGCATCTACCCAGTGCTACACTGCAGGCTCTCCAGTCTGCCCATATGGGTTTTCCTTTGCACACATCCCCCCAGCACGTATGAGGCCTTGGAGTGAAGTTACAACTCAGAGCTTACCAACTGCTGTCCTTTATACAGTTTATATCTCCGGTACCTGGCATTATGTTTTATGGCATACATGGAGATCCGGCCCTCATAACAAATGAGTTCAACACCTCTGAACTAGGTGATATTTTCTCAACCTCAAGCAGTTGTTCTGTTGATTGACTGTGCAGCTGGGCAGAAGGTGTAAAGTGTTTCTTATTTTTAAAAGATTCAAGAATAATACAGCAAGGATAAAATGGATATACAAGAAATTTTCTTTTTGGATAGGTAGCATTTTAATCACCCCTTTTCTCCCTGGATTTTTTTCAAGTGCTATGCTTTTGCACATTTTTAAAAGAATCATGAGTTCCTTGGCATCTAATATTTTGTGAAAGTGAAAAAATTGATATCTCAGACAAGTTTTGTAGATTGTACCACACCAAAAAATTATTAGGAAGGCTTTAAAATTCTAAAAAGTGACTCAGATTTCTTGGATGAGAATGTTCACAGCAAATTGAAGCCAGCTGGCTTACAAAAGGGAAATTAGCACTTTGAGGCTCACAAAGCTATTTAATAGTACATTTAGGCCTTATTATTTCTACATACACCTTGCTCTATTGATGAGTTAAATGTAAATTAACACTAAATTGCTTATCTTCTTTTCCTCCTGTTAATACCAAATCTTTCAGAACAGTGGGAAAAGGTTTCTTTAAAAGCTTTTTTTTGTTTTAATATTGATACAAGCAGTTGGCTCAGTAGCTTTTGTCAGATGGAGTGGATCTGTCTTTTAATAAGCTTTCATTTCCAGGTCTTTATCTGATTAGAAACAGATCCAGACTTTATTGGTGTATCATGCATTTGGAGCAAATTACAGTTTATGTTGAAATGGAGAAATTCACTGAACGTTATGTAAATTACATAGCTTCTAATACATGTTCTTTCTTATACATGCCGTAACTGCAGTTTTGCCTAAATATTTTTTTCTTACCAAGGGCCTTAATAACCCTGGAGCTATTTTAGCATGTTAAGGCTAACATAATGATTGTATTATAGCCTCATCATAGACTGTTCAGGCATTACTCCATGAGTAATCTACTCATGGAAGTAATGTAGCATTACAAGTAAGAGTTCAGGGGAAAGCATCAACTTTATTTTGCAGATACATTTCAGGAGTTCCATGGATAGTTCTCACAACTGAGGGAAGTAAAACAACATGGCACTGTGAAAAAAAGCTACAATTCAGTGTAGAATGCTATCAAATGTATACAGGGTATATATTAATAGGTCTCCATAAAAAAGGCTAATCTTAATATTAAGAAACTGTAAAATTATGAGGTAAATGTGAGGTGATTTACTTCTGTGAGTGATGCTTCAAAGTATAATGTAGGCCTCTGCACTACCTGCCAAGCAGAGTTGTTGCCTAGCTACAGTTACCAATGGAATGGTTTTTTGAGGTTTTTACTGAGTCTGTCTCATATTTATACAGAACAGAAGGGTTCAGAATGTTTCGTTTCTGACTGGTCAAGCTTATGATTAGTCCTTTAGCTTAGAACCTGTCTGGCTGGAGAGAATAAAGGACCAGCCCATGGTTGCCAGCTGTAGATGGCAACTTGGCTGGGGCCTTTGGGAGGTTAAGGATAATTATGGCACGGGTCACGCTGATATGTGATTTCTGGTGTAAAACCAGAAGTAAAGTCATGATTTCAGGACAACCTTCTAAGACAGGGGTTTCCAACGTGGTACCTGTGGTTGCCATGGCACTGACCAGCACCTTTTCTGAGGTGGACATGGTAGGAGCAGGAGGAAAGAGTTCCTTCCTGTGAGTACTGCCATGCTTGTGTAATTTAGGTAACAGGAGAATGGGTTGCATTCCATCGGAAAGATTGCGCATGCAAGATGTGGGGCAGTTCCCCTCACTATGGCAGCTCTTCAGTTCCCCCTCAGGTTGCTTCTCGGGGTCCCCTGTCTCCCAGGAGCAGCACTTCAGGGGACATTTGGGGCTGCTTCAAGAGGGGGAGGTAGGGAAGTGATATTTCTGTGCATAGCAGTTAAGATGGGATCCAGCCCCAGGTGTTTAAAATGTAAGAGAGAGAAAAATCCCTTTGACCAGAATCTACCTGATTGTTAAGAGCTGAGTAATTCCCATTGCTGTAAGTTATTCTTGTATCCTTAAAAATAACATGAAATATTACTCTGAGGCAGTGATGAGAGGAACAGACACATGCTTGTATTTCAAAAAAATCATTGTATAAAAGAAGAGAGTACTAGTACTATTGTATATTATGGGACACAGGGAAGAAAGCAAAAATGTGGATGCCTAGACCCAAGAGGGTTTATACTGCATGAACGTTCTTCTGCTTTGTTCCATCATTTATTATTTCTATATGGATGGAAGTTAATCTCAGTTTAATTTCAAGAAACTGTAGGGCATAATTGGATTAACACCACAATTCTAATGATATTTATTTGGAAGTGTGCCCCATTTATTTGCAAGGAACTTACTTCCAAGTAAATTTCTAGGATCCTTGAAATAACTTGGGTCAAAATAGCAGTGATATAGCTCTTTCTCTTCCCTTTCCCACATTATTTGGACTGATCTGACCTGAGTCGAAATATGAATTGTTTCAAGTAATGCCATGATTGTTTTTGCTTATTCTACCCCCCCCCCCAGCCCATTGTATTTTATAGAGTTTTCTTTTCTGGCTGCTGTTTTAATTTCTGAGGCCCGTGAATGCCAACTTCTGCCTCTCCTGGGTGGAAGAACAAAGCATTTTCCCTCTTTTGAAATAAAGGCAATGCTGCTTCAAAACCTACTAAACAGGCAGCAGTTGGGTGGAGTGCAGGAACTAGCTTTTACTTTGATTTTGGAGGGTGCCGTAGTATCATGTGCTGTTTAAGATCTGCTGAGAATCTCAGCATTGTGTTAAACTAGGAATAAGGCCTGTTGTGGAAATAAATACAACAGAATCTAGAAACAGGTTCTGGGCACTCAGTGTCATTTTGCTATGGCGACCTCAGCAGTGTATAACAACACAGACCTTACCATTTTCTCCAGGGGACCTAATCTCTGCCATTTGAAAAGCAGCTGTAATTCTGAGTGATCTCCAGCCCTCACCTGATAATTGGCAACAATGGTTCCCCAGGAGGAAATGGCTGGTTTGGAGGGTAGAGTCTATGGCATTGTACCGGTCTTGGAGGTAGCAACCCTATATCCTACCCAGCCAACCATCAACATACCGTTTTCTACCCCTCTGACTTCAGCTTTCCACCTCCCCCCACACACCTGGAGCCTCTACCTAGGAAAGGTACAGTCTTTTTCCACCTCAGTGGGGACCCAAGCAGGAGGGGAAGCAACCTCAGCAGGGTATAATAATCAGAGTTCACTCTGCAAAGCAGCCATTTTCTCCAGGGGAACTGATCTCTGCTGTCTGGAGAGCAGTTGCAATTTTGAGTGATCTCCAGGAGTAAATGGCTGCTTTGGAGGGTGGAGTCTATGGCATTGTACCTGTTTGAGGTCCCACTCCTCCTCAAACCCCACCCTCTCCAGGCTCCACCTCTCAAATCTCCAGGAATTTCCTAGCCAAGAGGTAGCAACCCTATTTCCTTCCCAGCCAACCATCAACATACCATTATCTGCCCCTCTGACTTCAGGTTTCCATCTCTTCCCTCCCTCCCTGTAGCCTCTACCTAGGAAAAGTACAGTCTTTCTCCACAGTGGGAACCAAAGCAGTTCACATCATTCTCCTCTTCCCCTTTTGATAGCACAACCCTGTGAGGTAGGTTACGCTGAAAGTCTGTGAGTGGTCTGAAATCACCCAATCAGCTTCCACAGGAAGAACCTGGGTCTGGAAGACCCTGCTCTGAAGCGCTAACTGCTATGCCACACTGGCTGTCTTGGGGGGGGGGCACCTCAGCAGGGTATAATAACACAGAGCCTACCATTTTCTCCATGGAAACTGATCTCTGCCATCTGGAAAGCAGTTGTAATTCTGAGTCATCTCCAGTCCTCACCTGAAGATTAGCAACAAAGGTCTCCCAGGAGGAAATGGCTGGTTTGGAGGGTGGAGTCTTTGGCATTGTACCTGTCTGAGATCCCACCCCTCCACAAACCCAACCCTCTGCAGACTCCACCCCTCAAATCTCCAGGAAGTTCCCAACCTGGAGTTGGCAACCCTATCTCCTTCCCAGCCAACCATCAACCTATCGTTATCTGTCCCTCTAACTTCAGCTTTCCATCTCCTGCCCTCCACCTGCAGCCTCTACCTAGGAAAAGTAAAGTCTTTCTCCGCAGTGGGGACCCAAGCAGGAGGGAAGCAACCTCAGCAGGGTATATGACACAGAGTCCACCCTGCAGAGCGGCCATTTTTCCCAGGGGAGCTGATCTCTGCCATCTGGAGAGCAGTTTTAATTCTGAGTTATCTCCAGCCCTCACCTGGAGATTGGCAGCAATGGTTCCCCAGGAGTAAAAGTAGCCCTTCTCTGCAGTGGAGATCAAAGCAGCGTACATCATTCTCCTCTCCCCCTTTTGATCTGGACAACAACCCTGTGAGGTAGGTTGGGTTGAAGGTCTGTGACTGGTCTGAAATCACCCACTCAACTTCCACAGCAAAAACCTGGGTCTGGCAGACCCTGCTCTGAAGCGCTAACTACTACACCTAGGGTAGCCAACCTCCATGTGGAACCTGAAGATCGCTGGGTATCACACTCCAGACAACAGTTCCCCCCGGGAGAAAATAACTGCTTTAGAGGATGGGCTTTATGGCATTCTATTCAGCTGAGGCCTGTCCCCTCCCCAAACTCTGGCTTCCATAGACTCCATCACAGAATACCCAGGAGTTTCCCAATCTAGAGCTGGCAACCCTAGTCAGGACTGGCCCCAATGAGTTCCCCAGAAAGGTCTGGAAAGGACATCCTTTCTTTGTCTTTTTACTGACAGAACCAAGCTGGGTTGCTTAGCAACATCCACTGGGGGAAAAGTTAGTCCCACAGGAGCCAAGCAGGAGAAGTGTCTTCATCAGGAGAGACAGCCATTTTAGCAGTTTTTTCTTGTGAGGGAAGAGTGTCCAGACTAGCAGTGGGCAGGGGAGAGGAGTGGACCCAGCACCCAGCCAATGGCACACAAGTACTCTTGAGTGGCAGTTGATGGGCCAGTGGCTGATGGAGCACACCGCACAGCCAATGGGAGAGCTGGAAATGGCCAATATGTAATGGAATTATATATATAGGATAATTTTGTGAAGGGCAGAGACAGGCTTTTCCTATGAGTTGGGAAAATCTTAGCACAGTCAAGTGTCTTTCTTTCAGGTTTCAAGGAACCTTGGGGCATAATAAATGGGGCGTACTTCCAAGTAAGTATCATTAGAATTGAGGCGTTAATCTAATTTTATGACTTAATCTAAATTTGTGACTTAAAAAGTCTAAAACTTCAACACTAGTTGTGTAATTCTGTGCGGTTACTGTAGTTTCAATCAGTAAATTTTAATGGGCTTAGACTGGCATAACTGTGCATAAAATTCACTGTAATGAACTGAAACCAGAATCTCATCTATTATTGCTTTCCAAAAAAGAAATGTCCTGGCTGTAACAGTGCAGAAATGAAATTTAGGTATGCTTATGTAGAAGTCCTAGTTGGCTATTTTAATTGTTCTTATTTCTGAAAAAAGTTTGCACATATTTACTTCTTACTCGTCTTTACTCAAAGCCAATTGAGACAGCGTTGCAGTTGAACCCATTGACTTGCTCAACCAGTCAAGATAAAAACAAATGGCTAGGACAGCCATACCTTTAATCCCCTGCCATCCACCAAGTATGTAACATTATCACTGAATCCCCACCACCAAGCCACAAGTTTAAAAATAGGGCATAAAATTGCATTCTATACATAGCAACTTTAAGTAGGTATATTTATCTATGCCCATGATTAGCCAAGTAAGGGGGACACCCTGTGAGGTAGGTGGGGCTGAGAGAGCTCTACTTAATCTAAGTTTGTGACTTAAAAAGTCTAAAACTTCAACACTAGTTGTGTAATTCTGTGCGGTTACTGTAGTTTCAATCAGTAAATTTTAATGGGCTTAGACTGGCATAACTGTGCATAAAATTCACTGTAATGAACTGAAACCAGAATCTCATCTATTATTGCTTTCCAAAAAAGAAATGTCCTGGCTGTAACAGTGCAGAAATGAAATTTAGGTATGCTTATGTAGAAGTCCTAGTTGGCTATTTTAATTGTTCTTATTTCTGAAAAAAGTTTGCACATATTTACTTCTTACTCGTCTTTACTCAAAGCCAATTGAGACAGCGTTGCAGTTGAACCCATTGACTTGCTCAACCAGTCAAGATAAAAACAAATGGCTAGGACAGCCATACCTTTAATCCCCTGCCATCCACCAAGTATGTAACATTATCACTGAATCCCCACCACCAAGCCACAAGTTTAAAAATAGGGCATAAAATTGCATTCTATACATAGCAACTTTAAGTAGGTATATTTATCTATGCCCATGATTAGCCAAGTAAGGGGGACACCCTGTGAGGTAGGTGGGGCTGAGAGAGCTCTTGAGAGAACAGCTCTGGAAGAATTTATGACTGACCCAAGATCATACCAGCAGCTGCATGTGGAGGAGTGGGGAATCAAACCTGGCTCTCCCAGAGTAGAGTCTGCGCTCCTAACCATTATACCAAACTGGCTCTCTTATATTTATTATGAAACATGGAACAAAAAACCCAGATCCAGCATACTTTTTCTGGAAGAACAGAAGAGCTACATAAAGTCAGTCTGGCTCCCAGCACAATGGAAAGTGAATTAGTAACAAAATAGTCTTAACAACTCCTAACCATTATACCAAACTGGCTCTCTTATATTTATTATGAAACATGGAACAAAAAACCCAGATCCAGCATACTTTTTCTGGAAGAACAGAAGAGCTACATAAAGTCAGTCTGGCTCCCAGCACAATGGAAAGTGAATTAGTAACAAAATAGTCTTAACAAGAGGTAAAGAGTTCCAGAATTTGAGAGTGACACAGTGATGAAAGTGGTGGAGGCCTGGCAGCCACTGTAGCGGATACTGCTGCCTAGATGCCACTCTTTGGGTGCGTTCAGACAGGGCATTTACAACGGTATAGGTGCCGGTTGGAATCGGTGTACTTACTGGCTTTCACACGGCGAACATCTGCCTTCCGTCCCTAACCGTTGCAAAGAGCTTTAAACCATTGTATTCTGCCACTAGGTCACCAAGTGGTGGTAACCTGAGTGCAACGGTTGTTGCACGCCATTTTGTTTTTAGGTCGGCGATATGTGCTTGGGCGAAGCTTCGCCCCGGCGTTTGTTTAAAAAAAAAAAAAGGTCCTTAGTTTAAAGTTTTAGAGGAGTCTGGGACCTCAGGGAGGCCACTTTGCTCTTTAAACTTTAAAGGTAAGTCCTCTCTTCAGGGCATGCTTTTCGGGATGGGGTGTTTTGCGCATGTGCGAAGATCGCCATTCTGTGGATGGCTGCCTATGCGCATGCGCAAACTGAGTTAAAAAAAAAAAACGCCGACACCCGCTGTGGGTGAACGGGCATACAGCGATGGGCTCCACAGACAGGAGGTAAGTGCGATCGCGTTTCAGGCAGCATAAACTGCAACGGTTCCAACCGGTAGAGTTTATGCCGGCTGAAACACCCCGTCTGAACGCACCCTTTCATTTCAGAGATTAGTCTGTCAGGTTTGCAGTGGAAACAGAGTGCCAGTGGCAAAAACATGCAAGAATCAGGAGCCTCCCTACTGGGACCACCCTACCTTGCCCTGAATCCAGTTCTTCAATCCTGATATTTGACAGAGGTGCTCAGTATTTCCTCTTACATCTCCATTCTTTATGTAACTGTTGCTGAATAAAAAGTACCCTAGGCCTGGAGTTCCCAAAGGGTGTGCCCCAGCATACCAACAGAAGACTAGAGCAACAGAAATGTGCAGCGGTAAGTGAAAACATCTGTAAACAAGTCTTGCAACATCCAGCTCAAGTGCTCGCACCCCTTCGCTGAAAGAAAGTGTTGTGGCCAACTTCTTGCCTTAACCTCACCACGCTGTGCCTCCCTCCTCCAACTGGCTCTTATGCAGGGCAATCAGGGCCAGTAGCTGGAAAACAAGGCAAAGGCCTGCTGTGGATATGAGAGTTCCAATGTAAAACAGATGCTCCCAAACCTTTCCCTTAAGAGAGTTGATTAGCCAGCTAGGCTAAAATTCTCCAGACCAACATTCTAGAACCACCCATACCCACCCCTTCCTTCCTGATTAAAGGTTTTTTTAAAGTATTTTTTTCTGCCTATATTTTTCCCTATCTACCAATGGTCACTGAAAGATGGTCTTACTTGCTCTGAAAATTCCACTCTGGTAAATGTCCTTCTTTCCCCTCCCCTTTACTTGGCTAATCATGGGCATAGATCCCAGAGCCAAGGCTGTGACCAGTCTTTTTTCCTTGCTTTGCTCAGGCAATAGGCTTCAACAAAGAATGCCTTCTTGACCAATAGGAAGCAAAGATACTTGCTTTGTGAAGTGTGTGCCACCTATTCTAACTCAGCGGAAAAGTGTGATCTGGGAACCCAAAGTCTGGGAAGCTAAATGACATCTGATTGTACTCTAAAGCACAGACTGTGCAGAAACTGTACAGAGACGATGAATTACGTAGCAGATGTGAAGGGTACATAAAAGATCTAAAAATATTCCTTTCCCACACTAGATCTGCGTCTGCATTTTTAGCAGAATGCCCATCGTGACTTTGTGATTTATGCTCAAGTTCGTTTTGATGGTATATTTTTGGCTGCATAGGTTACGTTTCTTAAGCAAGGATATACGCACTTCATCCTTATAAGGAACAATAGTTGTTCAGCTGCTGAGTAAGGAGTCGTAAAGCGATGATTTTATGTTGCAACTCTTTTTAAAAAATCTCTGAAGGCATTTCCTGAGGGTGTTACCAAATTACTTTTGTTTTTTTGAGAAAAAATTGGATGAAAATGCATGGGAGTTATTTCTATTTTTGGATCAATTGCGCTGGTTTTCTGTGTCCTGGGTTATGCTGCAGGCCAAATAGCAGGAAGGAGGTGTACCTTCACAGCCAGATTCCATCTTTACTCAGATGAAGGATAATAATCTGATACTGAAGTTCACATGCAGTGCCGATGTTGCTGATTGAATGATGGCTGTTTTCTAACACTGTGGAGATGAGGGAAAGACTTGGCACGCTGTTTGCTGCTGTTTACCTTGGACTGCTGCTCTGAGATCTCTGAGGGAAAGAACTAAACTGAAATGAGGGTATTCTAAATGACCGTCATACTTCATTTCTTTAGCTGTGTCTTTGAGGCCCAGCACCTGTTTACAACGACACAACAGTATATTCAGAGTTGCGTACTTTGTGCTAAAAAAAAAAAGTTTTTTAAAAAATCTCCATCAAGGTTACTAAGTTCTACACCTGAGCTTGATGCGGTGACTTGTAACTAAATAGTGTTAGGATTCTGGCCTATTTGGATGTATTTTGCTACCTACAGAACACTGAAACTCTGCCTAATTGATGCTGGAAGTCTTATTCAGCCACTGTACAGATTCTAAGGTTCAACAGATCCTGTTTAGACACTTTCAATCCTGTTTTCTCAGCCAGGAACTTTTAAAAAAAATGAAGTGGAGATTCTCAGGAGCTTTTGAAAGTGTTTTCTCTCTCCTCATTTTTCATGGACAAATGCGGTCATGGCACTATGCTGAACCATATTTTTTGGGCCATAATATTGCCTCTATAAATCTGACTGTCAGTATGTATTTTTGCTGCCTTGTGCAGGTGGATTGTTTGAAGTAGGCTGCCTGAATAGGGCATATAGGTTCGTGGATAAACACAGTTCATGATGAAATCTACTTTTCAAAAATAAACTCAGAAAGATGGAAGTGGGCACATAGTTCCCTTGCTAGAATGTGTTCCATGAATCAACTGCTTCATGGAAGAGCCAACCCTGACCTGTAGTCCCTGGTGCTTCAGAAAGCATCTCTTCCAGAGTACAAAGTGAATGAGATGACCAGTAGAAGGATAGGTGAATTTTCCCCTCGGCTCAATTTGAAGTTGGTCTTCGCTAACTGACCTATTCTTTAACATGGAAAATAACTCAATTTTCTAAGCACAATTCAAATTGAGTCAAAGGGGCAATTGTCTTAATGCTAGTTAACTCAGTCACAGTTATTTTTTCCAGGTTCTGAAATGTGAACCCCTTTGGCTCCCAATGACAGTGTGCTATTGTTGCAAGCATAACGAGTCCAAATGCTTCCCCAGATCCCTTCAGACTCTATCACCACCCCTTCCCTCTTACCTGGCAGCAGAGGAAATGGCGGCAAGGAAGATTTTGCTGGTGAAATATGCCACTTGTCCAGCTGCTTGAATACTGCCATTGTCTGAGATACCAAGAATCCTGAGAAATATATTTTCCAGGGAACTGTGTTTCCCAGAGTCCCTGGTGCCTGTAGCGTTCAGGATCCCAACTGGCTTCCTGCATGGCATCTACAAGAGGGGAGGGGTCTGCCAAAACTAGCAAAGTAGAAATAAAAGTTAGCAGTCAAAAAACTGACTGTATTAGTTCACATCAATTAGCACAGTTCAGCATTGCACCTCATTCCACTGCCCTACATCTTTAGGATGTCTGGGGTTCAGTGGTGTGGTGATCACTAAAGTGACAGCTAGCCTCTAGACTTAGCAACCTTATACCCCCTTAGTTCTCTAACTTTTTTTTCTTCCAGCCTCTGTCTTCTCTGTCTGGCCTTCCCTCTGATTCTTACTTCTCAATGTTATTCTAGTCTGCCCCCCAATAGTTCCCCCTCCTATAGTGCCTGCATGAAGTTTTAATCCCAACCAAACTGAGTTTTTCTCACAGAAGCTGAACTGTGCAAATGTTGTAGCTGACAGCTTTGTTCTCTGAGCATGGAAGGATTGTGGACCAGGTGGTGTCAAAGACTTCACTGCCATAAGCACAAAACAGTACAGATTGCCTTTGCTAACTGTGCTGTACTTGGGGAAATGCTGTAATCTGTTTCCTGTGGACGTTTCTTTCTCAGGAGTGAAAAGAAATACACCACCAGATTCTGGAAAGAAATCCAGGTTGGAGACTTTGTTCAGCTACGGTGTAATGAAATCATTCCTGCGGATATATTGCTCCTTTCTTCAAGTGACCCCGACGGTCTGTGTCACATAGAAACTGCTAACCTAGATGGAGAGACCAACTTGAAACAAAGACAAGTTGTAAAAGGATTCTTAGAGCTGGTAAGTCAGAATGCTTTTTTTAATATAAAAGAATGTAAATCAGTCATTTGTTTAAACTATGCAGCCAGTTCAGCATTCCAGTGTTAGATAAATGAAAGAGCATCTGTTTCTTGTAGCAAGATGGATGCTCTAGAGCCATGGTTACTATTAAACCACTGGTGGCTGCTAACAGTTGCATTGAAGTAGTGCTTAAGATTGATGGCAATGTTTCTCATTATTTGTGACAGATAAGTGATAGTCTGTGGTGTTGGCATGCATGTACTTTTTAATTTTAGTATTTCTAAGAGTTTCTGTTCCAGGCTGATGGTTATTATTGTTTAGCCTACAGGACATTTGTGACTGTTTCTGTGTGTAGTTGAACTTTTCATTTTAATCAAACTGCACTGTAATTTTCTCTCTTGCTAAAGATGCACTGGCCTTTGACAACTTGAGCCACTAACTTCAGAGCAGCATTCTTCAAAAGACATGTTGCATATTCAGTTCAACGACAAAGCAGTTTTAGTGTCAGCCGTTCCTGAAAGTTTTCTGAAAACAGATGTCCAGGGTAGGATGGATAACTGGCGGTCAGGATCTGGATCTGGGCCACATTCTACATACTGTCAGTCCAGCCATGATGTTATAAAAAGGAATCTACCCAAATTCCACACTCTATCATCATTATTGTCATGGGGCTTTAGATCTGTCCACCCTCCTTGTCTAGGAAATCATACAAAGGGCTTTTAATTTGTGTTCTAGCTTCTGATAGCTGAAGTACACACTTAATTTCAAATTCAAGGCACGCTTTGCTTGTTGACTTTATAAGTTTGACATTTTAGAATGTGACATACTCTTCAAAAAAAGCCCAACCCTTCCATTTCTGCCTGTCAGTGTCCTGCTACCACCCTGCCTAACAGAATGTGAAGACTTCCTCCACTTTTGTCTCCCTCAGACAGAAGTGGTGTTTTCACCAGCAGAAGGCTTCAAACTTAGCTGGATGAAGAGGTCAGATACAAGCCACTGATCTGGGCATACTTCCTGAGGGGGAGGCAGACTCAGAGTAGGGGCTAGTGCAAAGAGGCATTGGGCACTCTTCTCAGTAAATGAGTTGTTTGTGTTCGCATTTTAATGATTCATTCCTCAGCTTCCTCATGAAGTGTGAAGTGCTTCCGAATCGCTCAGAGCCACCTCATTCAGTAATCACTGAATCAACCACTGATCAACCCAAATGCATTACTCAACATCTGTTGGAAAGCCTGATCTCCGAAGCTAAGCAGGGTCAACTGTGGTTAGTACTTGGATAGGAGACTTCTTTGGAATATCAAGTGGGGGGGGACAGAGGCAGGCTTTATTCAGCCACCTCCAGGCCCTCAGTAGGGGTCAGTCACCAGAGGTCAACATGACTTCCAGGGGCAGACACAAGCACACAGTCACACGCAAAATACCAAAAAGAAAAGAAAGAAAGCTGTAAATTCCCTTTAAAACCAATATTATTCAATAAATACTAGTCAGGAGGTAGTTCTTCAAGAATCACATATCACCATCAAATTGGAGGTTCAGCAAACAAATGACTTCAACTATTTCCAGATGTCCATATTAAGAAAGAGGGGGTGCATTTAATCTCTGTCATTTCTTAAAACTGCAACAAGCTTTTATTTCACGGTCACAGGGTGCACTAAAGAAAATCTAATTAGTTGTGTAAAACCTGGACCCTGTAATGTTATCCTTCTATTCAGATGCACAACTGAATAATTAAGCCTTATTGCGCATTGAATGGAGCTGACAGAAAGTAATATTACCGCTTGCTTTTAAAAGCTATTTAGTTGCTGTGGTTTCAGGCAGGGCACTTGGTGATGGTGAAGAAGACTGGCCACATGGTAGAAGATGATCCGCAGAGCTAGATAATCTTCGTGTTCTGTCCTGGCCGCACTCCTACCCTGAACTATGGTAGTGAACCCCCCCCCCAAAAAAAAAGAATTTTCACACAGTGGCCAACCAGTTGCCCTGGAGGAACAACAGAAACAGGGGCCAAGGCTTCCTCCTGATGTTCTCTCCTAGCATTAGTATTTAGGAATTTACTACCTCTGGATATGGGGGTTCCCTTTTGTCACTTAGGCTAATAGTAGCCATTCTGGATTTTTCCTCCATAAATATGTCTAAATCCATTTATACTCAACAGCCATTGCTA
Source organism: Gekko japonicus (assembly GCF_001447785.1). Lineage (NCBI taxonomy): Eukaryota > Metazoa > Chordata > Lepidosauria > Squamata > Gekkonidae > Gekko > Gekko japonicus. The sequence goes on from NW_015171543.1 coordinate 199,293, forward strand.
TAGAGAAATCTGTCAGGCCCCTTGTACAGCACACCAGAGATCCTCCTCAGAGTATTCACTACTGCTCTGTTTTCACATATTCTACCTGCTCTTTTCTTGTGGCAAGTTTTTTTTTTATTTTGTATGTAAAGAGTCCACCCTATATTAATCGCAAGGCATTGAGGTTTCCTGGAAGATGAATTATAAAATGCCACACCAAACTGCAGGGAAGATACAATTATTGTATTTCTGAGATTTCAAACTCTTCTGCGGATTATGACTATAACTAAGAGGAAACACAAAGAGCCATGTTCCCCTTCTGAAATCCTATCCTGCTCCTCTTCTCTGTCGGTGCCACCTCATATACAGATAGAAACATGGCCTTGCTTCAGGTCTCCATTTCCACCATCTGACCCTAGAATAATTTAACATGGGAGCTCATGCAAATGCTATTTAAATTGAAAACTGGAAAAAAACCCCACAATTTTCAAGTTATCTTCTTTTTTCTACCACAAGATAATTTTGTTCACTTTATAAGAGACTTCCACAGCAATCAGATCAGTATTTGAATAATGGTGTATCATCAGGCAGTGGTATTTTGATTATGGTCACAGAGCTTCGCAAGAAAACAGAAGAGTCTATTGTGCTGTCTTTCCCTTTGTGGAAGTCATGCTTGGCCATACAGCCTATCACAAGTCAAGCAACGGTGTGGTTTTTATAAAATATGAATGGTTTGTCACGGGATCGTATTCATTTCAGTAACATTAGCTTGTTTTAATTAGAAAACTGTAATAGTTAACATTTCCTGTGTGTTTTTAAAAGCTCTTGAAGGACATTTGATGGGGTCCAGCTGACACTTGCTGTATTAGTTAAGAGCCTAGGGGTTATACTGGATCCAGCAATATTGCCAGAGATGCAAGTTAATGCTGCTGCAAAAAAAATGTGTCCTTCCATCTTTATTTAGTCTGGAAGATATTCCCTACCTCGATTCACCCAATGTGGCCACATATATCCATGTCACAGTAACCTCAGTCCTAGAGTATTGTAATGCAGTCGACACTGATTTGCCCTTACAGCCAGAATGCCACAGCTCAGCTACTATAGAAATATTAGAGAACACCAAGGGAAGGCTATCAAAGATTACATTGAGTTGGTGGTCTACAACCCCCCCCCCAAAAAAAAAGTGCTCATGGCATATATATACATCAACATTGAAATACAAAGTCACATTACAGTGGGTGCGCTCTCAGGCGCTGATGTCAAGGTATGCACATAAATAAGCCCAACAGGTCGTTCCTCCTTGCCTAAATGCAATAAAAGTGTCCAAAGACCTCCTGTAGTCATAAATAATGCAGAGGACACCAGTGGGAAATCTCCTGCAACCGAACACCTTTCCCAGGTATATAGACATTTCAGTTTTACTTCTTCTGCTTAAGCGGCTGAATAGTGGAACTCAGTTTCAAAGAGAATTACATAGACTACCAGTTTTTTTAGCTATCTTGAATCCCAAGGTTCTCGATGTCACTTCTGGGTGACACAGGCACATCATGTGGAGGGAGGCCAATCACCGGAAACAAAATCAAATCAAGATGACAGATGAAGGGTCAGCCTCGTTTAAAAACCGCCAACCTCAACAAAAGTCGGGTCAATATATTTTATGTATGTATCTTGCAGTAATTGCTCAGTTTAACAGAGAACCTCTCACCTTTTTGCACAGGGGCAACAGTGGGAGGGTTTCTAGTGTCCTGGCCCCACTGATGGACCTCCTGATGGCACTGGGTATTTTGGCCACTGTATGACAGAGTGTTGGACTGGATGGGCCATTGGCCTGATCCAACATTGGGTTTTCTTATGTTCTTACTTATTTACTGGACGTAAATCTATAGCAGAAAAGGGGCCTTCTGTTGTAATGTGAATCCTTGTTCATTTCTGTTCTTCCTTGATTTTGTTGATTCTTTGGCATGCTTGGACAGGAAGTTTACAGCGCGTTCCTGGGATGTTAATAAATATTGTTGGTGTCCGTAATTGTGTTTCCCATGTTGATACTCAACCAGTGAAAGAAGCCACTGAATCCCTGCACAGTATCCCTGCACAGTTTTAATTTCATAAGCTGTACTGCCAGTTCTCTGGGCTCTGAAGAATTCCATTGGAATATATAAATATTGTGTACTCCCTTGTCTGGTAGCTTTGCAAAGAAGAGATCACTTAAGCAAAGTAATGAAAAAAAAATTACGTGAGTAATTGCAGTTTAAAGATCTGATCTTTTGGAAGCTAGTCAATTTTTAAAGTACTGCTGCTGGGTAACTGAGTTTACAAATCTTTCTTCTTACCCTGCCAATAAACTTTTCTCCCCCCCCCCCCCCCAAGAAATTGAATTTGGAAATCACTGCTGCCTGGCTAACAAGTAGCCTTTATTTCAGTGTATTCATATTTATGTAGGGAATGTTTTAGAAATGGTTTGAGAAATGGTTTCATTTAACGTAAGCAAAACCTACTCAGAGTTCTGAATGTTTTTCTAGTGTGTCCTTAAGATCAAGAGCAGAGCATTAAGTAAGCACAAAAAACAAAAATGCCCAAACTTACAAAGCAAAACCCTGGCAAAAGAACCGTGAATGAAGTGAACATATAGATTCAGTCTGTTGGTCCATCTAGCTTGTTTATTGTCTAATTGCTGGCAGTGACAGGCAGTGGCTTTCGCACCACTAGCAGCCTTTATGCCTGCATGTGGATTTCCAGGAGACATCTGGTTGACCTCTGTAGAAAAGAGGAAGCTGGACTAGATGGCCCTTTGGTCTGGTCTGTTAGGGCTATTCTTATGGTCTTCTTAAGGTCTCAAGCAGAGAAAGGTCCTTTTCAGCATTAGGACCTTTTCCAAGCGCTCTGTCACTGAACCATGGATCCTCCCTTGATTAAGCCACGTTTTTAGCCTGCCTTGTAATGTCTTCTATTGCCTCAGCAGCATTCTGAGATCTGCTTCATATGTGCGTGATAAGATAGCACTCTTCACCCTAGGATTATTTTTCATTTTTCACGAATGGTGGCATTTGTTGAAAAGGATCTCTCCTGTGATAATGAGCACTCATAAAAGATGAAAGAGCGTTACCACATCATGCTAAGCAGAGATATACCATTCTAAGCCCATTGAAATCAATACATGTACAGTGCAATCCTAAGAACACCTTCCTGGAAGTGAACCCCATTGAAAAGACCTAAGTAGAATTCTGAGTAGATTGGTTTAGGATTGCTTTCTTAGGGGGGTAAACCCAGTTTAGCACTGTACTGTTAGAAACATTAATATGTCTCCTCATACTATAAACATACAAAACTATTCTTCAGTTCTACCCTTTCTGGACTTCCATGAGAGTATTTCAAAACTGGGAGAAGTAATCGGAAATGCCTGCATTCTAAATGATAATAGTTCTAATGAGAGTTTGTTGTCAGTGGTCTATATAAAAATGACAATGGGACACTGAAAAGAAATAGGTTTTAAGTACCTTGCTCTTTGGAGACAGATCTATGTGAGTGCATTTGAAGCAAATACTTACCCAAATGATCTTACTCATCTATCGGAGACTGTTCTGCATACATGATGGAAAAGGCATTGTGGAATAGGCAGCACTGGCTTTGATGGACCAATAGTCTGTGTTAGTTAATGTGCTTATGTGAATAATAAAAGCCAACAGTGGGGATTGGCTTTGCTGTCATATTTAGCATTAGGTTTCATCATGAAGGAGTGGGCAATTGACATCAGGTGCAATATTGAAATTGTTAAAACATTTAGCTTTGTGAAGGGCTGTCTTCAGACACATGTGATATATCTGCTTAAAAACAAGTCTGCATTGCTTTGGAAGGTTTTACCTGGGGCTATGTATGCATTTAGAGATGAAATCCAGATTCATTGCCAAGAAAAGCTCTGTAACCTGGAAAGTTAAGAAAAGGTGCAGAGTTGTGCTTACTTTGCTTAATTTATCCTACTTGCCATAGAGAGATGAAAAGAGCTGAGCAGGGTACTGAAGTGTATCGCCAGGGAATCCTGCTCATCACCCCCACCCCCAGCTTCTGAGGCTTCACCAGGCCTTACCTGTATGTTTCAAATGATGTCTGTAACCCATAAGGGTTAGCAACTGGGAAATGAATGTCTCTCAAGTTGGGACCGCTGCACGGCATACCAGATTTCATGCTTATGCAGTACAGACCATACAAACAGGTGGGATGCACAAGAAGCTTGACTTGGAGGTATCAGAAATTAAAAGCTTGGAGGATGGTTTTTTAATGGGTCTGACACTTCATATTGCATAACAAAAAAAAGTTAATATAGTAAAACCGTGATATATCAAATTAGGAATTTTAAGAAGTCCCATGTCCCTAAAAAGTATATGTGAAATCATTACTGAAGCCCCCACTTAAAGAAAGAAAAGGTGTGGGCTGTAAGCTGAAGTCAGTGAATAAAGGGGTGGGTTTTTTTGTTCTTTTGACTGCTTATTTCTTTTCAACCCCTGTTTCATTTTCCAGTGATGAATCCAGTTTGGCAATATGTGAGGGATGACTCAGTGTGCTAATATAACTTTCACTTATGTGGAATTTTATGTAACCTTTCTTAGACTGCCTCCAAAATTAAATAAAAAGAAGTGAACAGAGAGAGACTTAAATATAAAATAACTGCAAATGTGTTATAATTGACCACAGTCATGTGCATATTGTTATTGTTTATTAAAAACATTTGTTGTTCTAAATAAAAGACAGTGTGAAAATTAGTCTGTGTCTTTATGATCCGTAAATGTTACGGTGATCTCTCTTAATGAGAAGATGCCTCTGAGAGATCTGTTAGGAGTGTGGTCTCTTATGAGAAAGTCATTTTTGGGCTATTAGAATCAGGATCTTAACAAGAAATTCTGTTGTTAGTTATACCATGGGTAATAGCTCCCAGTATTTTATTTGATGGGAAATTCCCCCCCCCCCAAAAGAACTGTATTTCCAAAATAAAATTTCAGCGATCTTAAGGCTTGACTAAATTCAGTGTAATTCTTGGTGTGTGGGGGGGGGTCCCCTAACGAAGAGTAAGGGGTAGGTTTAGGATTGGTTTTTGGAATAAATGAAATAAACACTTGGCTGCTCAGAGAATTTGAGAATAAATGCTAATGAGTAACAGAGCACAGAGGAATGTGACCGAGATATTTATAGGGTGCAAGGCAGGGAATATGTTCAAAGGAGAGTTGTTTGGACAAGGCAGATTGTGAACCAGTTGTGTGAGCAGAATCAAAATATTGTCGTGTACTTTTATGCATCGATGGCATTTCCCTAAGTGGAGGAACTTCAACAGGGAAATTCTGTTTTATAACAGAAGTGTTTGAGAGGGCAGAGTGCTCTGCATTAGCCTCTCTCTTACCCTGAGACCACCAAAATGGTTTTAAGCTGCTGGAGGTCTGTGATTTATTTTTGCCAGGGGAAAGGATGTGGCTCAGAAGTAGAGCATTTGCTTCATACCTGGAAGATCCCAGGTTCAATCCTTGGTGTGTCCAGTTAAAAGGAACAGGTTTTAGACCTCTTCATATGAACACACATGAAGCTACCTTAGACTGCCTTAGACTTAGACCTTGGTCCATCAAGTTCAGTATTGTCTACTCAGACTGGCAGTGGCTCTCCAGAGTCTCGGGTCTTTCTCATCACCTACTATGAGATCATTTTAATTGGCATTGCCAGGGATTGAAACTGTAAACTTGTGCATGTAAATCAGAGGCTCTTGCAGGGTGCTGCTAGCCATCACAGTAGACTATACTGGTCCTGATAGACCAAGGATCTCACTCAGGATAAGGCAAGGAGGGTAAGCAAAGAGGCTCAGGTGAAGCAAAAAAGTGTTCCCACCTATGGAAGTCAGGATATGAAGACTCCTCAAGAAGCAGGCACACATTGGGCCCAGGGAATTGTTGGAGGACCCGTGATGATGATGCTTTGTGGAAGTCAAGCGGGGTCGGGGGTGGGCAGTATCTGCATGAGAGTCCTCCTGTGGTTCCATGGTAGAAGAAAGGCAGAATATAAATGTCAGAAATAAAATAAATAACCCCCTTACCTTTTCACACACGTGTCACTAGGGCATATTCATTTTATTTGGTAGACTATTGTGCTTATTTATTCAATAAATTTTGTGTCTATTCAAATATGTGGATCTCTGAGAGTCTCCCTCCCCCACCCTGTGACAAGGTCATGGCTGTGTGTCATGTGTTTATGCAAAGTGGCGGGCATGGCAGGGGTAGAACACCAGAAACATGGCCTGATTCCACCCACCCAGAGCCCTGCTGTGCCTTTATCTAGTGTTCTATGAGCTGGAAGGAGTCCTATCAGGAGATGGGGATGATCCCCCTGTCAGGCCTTGTCTCAACAGCTGAGAAAGAGAGAGGGAGGGAAGCTGGTGATATAGTGCCTGTATCCACCAATAATGACATCACCAGGCCGTTGGGCTACTTACCAGATACCTATCCGCAGAAGGCAGCCCTCTTTCATTTGAGAGCTGTTCTCTCCTCCCTCTGCTCCCTGATGTGGGCTGCCCGTAGACCCAGCACTACCCTGTCTGTGCTCTACAAGAGGAGAAGGGGATCACGCCATGCAATCCCAATTCCAATCCCAGATGCTTTGAACTTCCTAATATGCCTATAAAGGTCAGAGCAATCACTTTATGCTCCCCTCTTCCCAGATAGCAGCCAGCCATAAAGCAGTTCTTTTGAATACTCGTGCACAAGATTTCCTGAAGAAACTTTGGAATCGGTCCAAATACACGCTCAAACTTGCTGATGGCATGCAAAGTTGCACCCCGATCAGCAGTCTCTACAGAGAGATCTCTTCAGAGAGATGGTTACAAGGCAATTCCTAAATACAATTGGGCTGCTTAAATCCCAACAAAGTCAATGGGATTTCGACAGCCCAGCAGAGTGCGATACTGCTGCCGCCACAAGATTAAAAAAGAAAATGTTGTGATGCTTTTCTTTTTCTATCCTACGGGGAAATAAGGATGTAAATATTTTCTACCAGTATCGGTTCGAGTTTTCAAAATACTATAAATCATTGTTACAAAACCTGACTGGAGCAAACAGGGACATACATCAGTCCAGCCTCTCTTCGCAGGCTGGCTGACAAAATATTTCCAGCTCACATAAAACATTCCATAAGCAATTACTGAGGGTGTGGCTGCCTGGCCGCTTGCTCTGTAACACTGGAAACACATTGATCCCTTTTTTTTTCCACGGTGTTTCATCTGTTAGGCAAAGAAAGCTGGAAATGTTTGCTGTAAGTTGAGTAGAAGGAGAGTTGCCTAGCATTTAGAAAGCGGTTGGTATGGCACCAAGACTCATCTATTCCCAGGTCTTGCCTTTATAAACCACTGCCCTGTTGCTGCAGCTACATGAGAAAAGTAATGTATAATCCAGGCAATCCACATCACTGCTCAGTTCCCGCAGGTCCCGATCGTGTCATTAGACCCCCTTTTTGAGAGAGGAAAATAATGACTGGGGAATACGGACAGTCAGTGTGGACCACCACTGTTAATACATGATTTCCCTGCTACGGGTGAGATGGCGGGACTATTTTCTGTGGGGTGTTCTGAAACCAGGACTGGGTTTTCCTTTGCTTCTTATCATTCTCAGCTGCAACGTTTAGCCTCCCAAAGCTGTGTGTAGGTCCAAACAACCCAACTGAAGCTTCCAGTGTGTCTCAGATTCCTTGCTTGCAGAATTTGCAGTGAAGTGAAGGCAAATCAAAGGGCCACGATGGCTCAGAGGTTAAGATGCTGAGCTGCAGACCAGAAGGTCTGTAGTCCAGCAGTTTGAGACCATAGTGCCACGTGAGGGAGTGAGCTCCCGTCTCTGGCCCCAACTCCTGCCAACCTAGCAGTTTGAAAGCAAGAAATTGCAAGTAGATAAATAGGTACCACTTCACACTTGATCTTAGCCAAAAGGCCGAGAAGCAATAATAGGTGCCACTTCAGTGCGAAGGTAACAGCGTTCCGTGTGCATCAATGTCTAGTCATACCGGCCACATGACCACAGAAACGTCTTCGGACAGTGCTGGCTTGGAAACAGAGATGAGCACACCGCCCTCTAGAGTTGGATTCGGCTGGCTTTCAAGCAAGGGAAACCTTTACCTTTAAAGGCAAATCAACCAAGCATTTTAGGGCAAAAGGCACGATAATGATCGTTCCCATTAACACATGTTACCTTCTGATTTCTTTCCTGAAAATATCTTATGGCCTCATTTTGCGTGCCCCTGCCCTAAAGCATCAGTTCCTTGGATGCAGCACCAGAGTACCACCTCTGGGAGAAGCAACCTGCTTATGGATGCCATCTGACTTTTTGTCACCCTGCTGCTCTGTATGAAGGTCACTGTTGCTGCCATGTTGCAGAATGGGTGCTCAGCATCGTAGGCCACTTGCTGATCCTTCAGAGCCTCAGTGTGGTGCATATATGTGCCTTTATTTGTTATCTTACCTCTCCAGAAAGCTTACCTGAGACAGCTAACTACAGAAAGGATAACAAAAGCCACCAAGATTGATGGGAGGGGGCCAAAAGCCACCAGACCTGCACTACTCCTGTAAATGTCATCTAGGGACTGTGTTCCTTTCCACTCTACCAATGAAGCACAGATGAGGTTTTTCAGGGCTGTGTGGACAAAGGGGTACATGAAAGATACGATAAATCATCACAGAAAGATAATTTGTTCAGAAAAAAGAATGTTGTGTTCAGAAACCATTTTTATCACAGAAAGATAATTTGTTCAGAAAAAGAATGATGTGTTCAGAAACCATTTTTTTTTAAAGAAAAGAAAATAGCAACTATTTGGGGCCGCATTCCCACTAACGACACCTTTTAAAATGCTACTAATACACGAGAACGTGGACACAGCAGGGTTCTTCTTGCTGAAGCACAGTGACAAATATAAAGAACAGCATCACTCTGATCAGTGTGAACTTATCTTTGTGCTTGCGAAGCAAGGGGGGTCAGTGTGTTTGCTCACTCCTTGATTAATGAGAATTTCCCTGTCAACAGTGTCAGCATCTGCAGTAGAATGGTATGCAGGGGCGCTTTCATATCACAGCGAAAGGATGAAGGTGGAAATCAGATTTCAATGGTTGATGCTTGGGAAGGAGGGGAGGAATTGCCCTTTCTTTCCTGGACCATGCTTGTAACTGTAGCTGCTTGAAGGGCCACCATTTTCAGGAAACTGTAGCAGATCAGATGTTCACAAACAAAAGAATTGAAAGAAGGCATGGGGCATCAGATGAGCTGATGCAAGACATTTATGAAGTGGACTGAATTAAAAAAAATAATGTACCCTTTGCGGGCCCTGACTTGAATGGCCCATGCTAGCTTGATCTCATCAGATCTTGGAAGATCAGTAGGGTTGGCCCTAAATACTTGTATGGGAGACCGCCAAGGACATCCAGGGTCACAAGCAATGACAAGCCACACCTGTTTGTCTCTTGCCTTGAAAACCCCTCTGGTAGGTCACCATAAGTTGACTGCTACTTGGCGGCATTTTTTACCTGCTTTCTCCAATTTGCAGTGCTGAATCCAAGAAAATTACTTCCTTCAGGCCTAGTTAGTTTTATTCTGTAGGGAATACTTTGTCCCCTAGACAGCAAACTGATATAGATACATATGTAAGTGATTTGCCCTTTGTCGGCATAGGCTCCCGGGAGGAAGGAAATGTGGTTCATAAACTTACAACTGGCGTAGAACTTAATATATCTACCCACTGCTAGGATCAGACTCTGTTTGCTGAGTTCAGCAGCCGCAAGGAGCTTTTGTTTGATTAGCTTGGCTTTCAGCACAAGGACTCTCTGCTGTCTCTAGGATTTTTTCCTGAACATTTGTCAAAGGTATTAAGACATTACTTTTTGTCTTCTGAAAAAAAAAGTGTTGTAGGAAAACTAAGATGAGATAAAGCCCCGGTGACTAGTTCAGAGGCTGTCATGCCCTGCAGTGGGAGAATGAGCTAAAAATGTCTCTGTTTCCCGTGTGTTTGGTGCCCATTCAGAACTTGGATTAAAGCAGACAAAGCTAGTTTGAATTGCTCTATTCACTGCGCAAAATAAAGTTATGTATAAATATTATCCTAGGGCAAATGGTGTTACAAAAAAGCAGTACCCTACCTGGCCAGGCAGAAATACAATACATTCAGATTTCTGACAGGTATTTTAGAGCATGCATGGAAATATTTCTTCAGCAATATTAATTGATATGTTAATGCAGTGAAGGCAGCCTGAATAGCCCACTTTTGCCTGGGCTCATCCCAGTTTGTGATCTAAGCAGGGATGGCCATGATCAGGACTTGGATGGGAGACCACCAAGGAAGATAGGGGTTGCTGTGCAGAGGAAGGCAATGGCAGAATACTTGTGCGCCCTCTTGCCTGCAGCACTCTGTGGAAGGAGTCGCCACAAGTTGGTTGCAACTCAGTGGGCACATTCTTTAATGCAGAGGGCTGAAATAGTGAAAGTAGTTATGGCTGGGATGCCAGTTTAGCAAATAACCATGTCACACCACAGGATCTGGATTAAAGTCCTTCGGCACCCATAAGTGCTCTCTGAGGGTTTGAGTGAGTAACCACTATTTGAGCTCTATTGATCATCTATAAAATGAGAATATTAATATACAAGATGATTCTGAGAACACCTGTAACGTACTTCGCGCATTCTAGTCTGATCTTAGAAAACACACTATAATCAAACGTGTCTTGTGGTGTTTACCCGCTTTATTCTCTGCCAGTCAAGAGAGATGAAACGACTCACACAAATAGGTTCAGCATGGACACTATACTCGTCTTTGGAATCCTGTGTACATTGATGGTGTTGTAATAAGCACGATATGAATTTTAAAAAGCTTTCCTACCTGCTTTTATCCATTTGCCTTGTTACAAATTGAATGAGATGTTTAAGTTGAAATCATATTTCACATTCTTCACCTATGTAGTTTTGAACTTTTTATTGCTCTGCTGATACCATGAACTGATGCTTAATCAGGATCTGTTAGTTCCTGCCAGTGTTCATACAGTCTTGCACAGAGAAATATCAAACATAAGCAGGATTTGCCCAACTATCGCAGTCAGCGAATGGTGTTATTTCAGAAATCATGTCATCCCCTCTCTCTGTGAGCACAAGCTGGTGTGGGGTTGGATACAGACAACAAATAATCAGCATGAGAATCTACACCTCCCACACAATATTATCAGTCTCGCTCGCCTGTCACAGTTATTTCCTTCTAATGTTCAAGAAACTCAGGATAGTAAGCAAAAGCGCACAGAATCTCATGCAGAAGTAACACAGTGCCCCACATACCAGTGTTGTACTTGGAGGAGGTCGGGAATGATGGGTTGGATCCCATCAATGATTTCACATGCACAAGGGGGGGTGGGTAACCAGTTCCCAACTCCCATGACCAATGTTCCCTCTAAGCTGTGGAGTCTTGTGAGCAAGAATTCTTCTTTGTGAGCTACTGGCATTAAAGTTGTCAGCGGGCAATTTGACTACTGCATAAATTAGTTTGATCTGGAGCCATCCTTCCCGAGCTAGGACAAAAATGTGTGAGCTGGAGGCTGAAAAACTGTGAGCTAGTTCTCAATAACTCAGCTTAGAGGGAACACTGCCCGTGACCCATCTACAGGTCTCCCTTCATGACACCCCTAAGGGTCCCCTGTACCCCAGGAGCAGCATGGGGGGCATTTGGGGCCGCAACAGGAGAGGCAATGCAGAGAAGTCATGTTCTACTAATAGAAATCCTTCAATTCGTAGAGATTTTTGGCGAGATACAAGGTATAATTTTCCTTCAGTAGAAGCACAACCTTCCAGGTAAATTTGAGGACTGTGTGCAACAAAGGTGAAACAGTTCTGTGTTTACTAAAGCCCTGAATTAGCATGACAGTTAAGGAAAGAAAGGAGCATTTAAACTTCTATGGCTAAACAAAATAGTTTTATTTACCTTGCTCTGTACAGTAGTGTGTCAGTGTGCAGCATGTATGAAGATAGTGCAAGTGCCAGCTTGAGCCTAATTAGTTAGAGAATCAAGAAGAACTTTAAATGTTAATTAGGAAAGAAGCATCCTACTGTATGTGACTAATTTACTGTACAGGATTAATTTATTTTAGCTAGCATGAAGCAATTAAGAGCTTCTGATTATATGTTCAGAAGGCTTTTATTAACATTCTCCTAATTGACAATGTATTGATTTATATAGTCCCAGATGGCCATGTGGCTTTGCTTTAACTTGAAACATTTGAAGACTGCTAATGGTAATTTTAATATTTTCAGCCTGCCCATACAAGGTGTCTTTTTCCCCCTTCTTCAGAAAACCCAAATATACTTGCTCTTGGAAGTGAATTTATCACAGGAAGAGAATGAGATTTGTTTTTATATCTGCAGGCTGCTTCGTATGTTTCAACAGAACAGGGTGCACATTAAAAAGTTAGCATGTTCTTGCTTTTACCTTGTAGAGTAGGAAGTGGCTGCGCATCATTTGATCTCTTTTTCCGCACAGCAGAAACAAACTGTGGGGAACCACAGCTGAATCTGAAAGTGTGGTTTCCATGGTGAATCGTGTTTAAAATTGCAACTACGTCACAGAAGTAGGTAAAAAGGCTAAATTTTTAACACGTTGCCACTTCTAATGTAAATTGGCCCCAACAGAAATTAAAGTCCTTCAGAGAGTAATCCCAAATACGTCGCTTTATATTGTATTTTAGAGTAGTATTTTATTATTATATGTGCATATTTTAATGGGAGAGATATATAAAGAAATGTTTTTGCTTTACCAAAATCCCATGGAATCACTGACTGAAGAGTATATTTAGTGTGGTGTACTGTGCAAAAAAAAGGTTTTAAAAAAATAGGAATCAGTAGAACCATCTCCAAGATCCAATTAGTGATCAGTCCGGGAAAATCAGATTGAGCTCTCAGATGTCCAGTAATTAATCTATATTTTCCCAGGTTAAATTCTTAGACTGTGTAGGTCTAATGCTGGTATCACTCAGTAAGGGTCTTTAAGGGGCTACATGCAGGGTTGCCATGTGGATGGTTTTCCACTGGTCTAGTTGGGTTGTCACCCTTCTGACTAAATGCCAGATTTGGGGAGGGGGTTGAGCGGTGGCTCAAGTGGTTAGGACACTGAAGTGCAGGCTGTGGAAGGTCGGTAGTTCAGCAGTTTGAGACCCGAGTGCCGCATGACGGAGTGAGCTCCCGTCTCTAGTTCCAGCTCCTGCCAACCTAGCAGTTCGAAAGCAAAAAATTGCAAGTAGATAAATAGGTACCACTTCAGTGGGAAGGTAACAGCGTTCCGTGTGCCTTGGTGTTTAGTCATTCCGGCCACATGACCACGGAAATGTCTTCGGACAGCGCTGGCTCTTCGGCTTTGAAACGGAGATGAGCACCGCAACCCTAGAGTCGGATTCGACTGGCTTTCGAGCAAGGGAACCTTTACCTTTATACTGAAGAATCTTTATTCATCCATTTATCCATTTGTTCATTCATTTGTTGCTCATTGATTATTTCCTTCATGGTTAGAACAACACTCATCATTTTGATTGAGATAGGAGCTTCCTCTTTAGTCTTATCTGAAATCATCTTTGCTTTTCTGATAATGAAGGAAATAAGTGGGCAGGTGGATAGGTGAACCTTCTCTTTCCCACTCCCTCCCCTCTCAGTTTATCCCTTGGTCCTACTTTGGCACTGCAGCTAATATTTACCCTCTGGGAAGTACCGCAGAGGAGAAGGGAGCAAGTATGCATGTAGGAAGACTACGGAATGGAGGGAGATATCCAGACCTATCCAAGTGCCTAATGAAATTATTGTGTGCCCAGTGGGGCCTAGAGTTGGGTACAAGCCCCTTTGCCTTTTTGGCATCCATTTTAGTCTGTGGAGTTCACCTGAGCCCCCAAATTGTTCTGAAAAACACTTACTCCCAAATTGCTGTTCACAAAGTGCTCGCCATTAATAAAAAGAAATTATAATGATTGTGGATGTTAAGATTTCTCCCAATTGCATAATACTTTTTTTTTCTATTTTAGGACTCTGAATTTGACCCATTAAAGTTTACTAGTATCATTGAGTGCGAGGAGCCAAATAATGACTTAAGTAGGTTTCGAGGCTTCATGTGAGTATATTCTACTATTTCATCTGTTGTGCTTATCTTGTTTCTAGTCAGTCTGATTTCAAGCAATGATTACCAACATTACCAAGTTTATTTCCTGTATTTACTTTGAGGGCCTGAAGCACTGGCATCGTTATCCCTAAGCAGTGAATCACCCTGAATGGGAACTTTGAAGCTGCTGCTTTCATCCAGAAATCAGTTTTAAAGTTACTGTGTGGCACTTTTAATATTGTTCCACCAGTCTGGTTCCATTTTCTACTCATCCCATTGTGCCTATAAAATCCTTCTTCCCAACACAGCTTACTCATTTATGGAATACAGTTACACAGTTCTTCCGGTCTAGCTGGCCCTTCATACGGAACACACAGCATTTCTGAAAATGCTACCTTGGAGATCCTGACCTTCAATATCTTCCCTCGCAGCTGAGGTTTCTTCTTCCAGGACCTCTTGGCTATACTTCTCAGTGTCACAGGTGCCAGTGTGAACCATGAACACTAACTCCTCCCCAGCACAGATTTATTTACCTTGTGCGTCGTGTCTGCATGCTGTGCACCAGACAGGCAAATCACCGTGTAGTCAAAAAACCCATCACAAACGCTTTTCTCTACAAGATCAGCATAAGAAGAGATTGATTCATA